>NW_027040476.1:177650-252650 GCF_034236695.1 Oncorhynchus nerka
TGTGCAGGTCGTCTGAACTGGTGGGCCACTATGTGTACCAGTTGAAGCGTCTTCTTCCTCTGGCCACCACGGGGGACGGCAACTGTCTGCTACATGCTGCTTCTTTAGGTGAGCCTGGCCTGGCTGAGGAGGGGAGGAGGAGAGGAGGCAGGGGGGTTAGGAGGGGAGGAGGAGAGGAGGCAGGGGGGTTAGGAGGGGAGGAGGGGGAAGAGGAGAGGGAGGGTTAGGAGGAGGAAGAGGGAGGAGGGTTAGGGAGGGGAGGAGGAGAGGAGGCAGGGGGTTAGGAGGGAGGAGGGAGGAAGGGAGGAGGAGAGGAGGCAGGGGGGTTAGGAGGGGAGGAGGGGGAGGAGGCAGGGGGTTAGGAGGGGGAGGAGGAGGAGGAGGGGGAAGAGGAGAGGGAGGGTTAGGAGGAGGGGAGGAGGAGAGGAGGGAGGGGGGTTAGGAGGGGAGGAGGAGGGAGGAGGAAGCAGGGGGTTAGGAGGGGGGGGAGGAGAGGAGGGGAGGAGGAGAGGAGGCAGGGGGGTTAGGAGGGGAGGAGGAGGGAGGAGGGAGGGGGTTTGGGAGTGGAGGAGGAGGAGGAGGAGAGGAGGCAGGGGGTTAGGAGGGGAGGAGGAGGAGGAGGCAGGGGGTTAGGAGGGGGGAGGAGGAGGGAGAGGGAGGGTTAGGAGGGGAGGAGGGAGGGAGGAAGGGTTAGGAGGGGGAGGAGGAGGGAGGGGGAGGGAGGGAGGGGAGGGAGGGTTAGGAGGGGAGGAGGAGGGAGGGGAGGAGGGAGGGAGGAGGGAGGAGGGAGGAGGAGGAGGAGGGGGGAGGAGGAGGGGAGGAGGAGGAGAGGAGGGAGGGAGGGGAGGAGGAGGGAGGGTTAGGAGGGGAGGAGGAGGGAGGGTTAGGAGGGGAGGAGGAGGGAGGGTTAGGAGGGGAGGAGGAGAGGAGGCAGGGGGGTTAGGAGGGGGAGGAGGAGAGGAGGGTTAGGAGGGGAGGAGAGGGAGGGTTAGGGGGAGGAGGGAGGGAGGGAGCGTTAGGAGGGGAGGAGGAGAGGAGGCAGGGGTTTAGGAGGGGAGGAGGAGGGAGGGTTAGGAGGGAGTGGGGCAAAAGAGAGTGTGAGAAGAGAGAAGAAGAGAAGAGATCTCTGTTTGTCTGGAATCAAAGAGCTCATAAACCCAGCAACATGCAACAAAAGAGTGTGTTATCTGTAATGTTTATAATGAGGGAAACTTTTGAGGAAACTCGGGGAGACGTGACAATGTGCTTTTACCAGGTGTAGAGAAAAGAAAACCCCCCTCAGCAGATCTGGAATCTCCCTAGTACAGGGAATATTGATTCAGCTAACATTCATCATGTTGACAATGGACCGATCCAGGGCTTGCTGCTAGAGTATTGCTGTCTCTACCTTTCTCTCTCTGTCTCTCTCCCTCCCTCTCTCTCTCTTTCTCTACCTTTCTCTCTCTGTATCTCTCCCTCCCTCCCTCTCTCTCTCTCTCTCTCTCTCTCTCTCTCTCTCTCTCTCTCTCTCTCTCTCTCTCTCTCTGTGTGTGTGTGGGTGTTCATCGGTGTGTGTGTGTGTGTGTGTGCATACTCATCTGTCTCTGTGTCTCTAGGGATGTGGGGCTTCCACGACAGAGACCTGGTGCTGAGGAAGTCTCTGTATGGCATGATGAAGAGTGGAGCGGAGAGAGAGGCTCTGAAGAGGAGGTGGCGGTGGCAGCAGACACAACAGAACAAAGAGGTCAGTACACACACACACTACACACAGTACACACACACACACACACTACACACACACTACACACACACACTACACAGTACACACACACACACACACACACACACACTACACACACACACACACACACACACACACACACACACACACACACATACACACACACAGTACACACACACACACACACACACACACACTACACACACTACACACACACTACACACACACACACACACACACTACACACACTACACACACACACACACACTACACACACACACTACACAGTACACACACACTACACACACACACTACACACACACACACACACACACACACACACACACTACACACACTACACACACACTACACACACACACACACACTACAAACACACACTACACACACACTACACACACACACACTACACACACACTACACACACACACTACACACACACACACTACACACACACACACCCTACACACACACACTACACACACACACACACTACACACACTACACACACACACTACACACACACACTACACACACACACACTACACACACACACACACTACACCCACACTACACACACTACACACACACTACACACACACACACTACACACACTACACACAGTACACACACACACAGTACACACACACACACAGTACACACAGTACACACAGTACACACACACACTACACACACACACACACACACACTACACACAGTACACACAGTACACACTACACACAGTACACACAGTACACACTACACACACACTACACACACTACACACACACACTACACATACACTACACACACACACTACACACACACACTACACACAGTACACACACACACACACACTACACAGTACACACACACAGTACACACACACTGCACACAGTACACACGCTACACAGTACACATACACACACAGTACACACACACACACACAGTACACACACACTGCACACAGTACACACAGTACACACACACACACAGTACACACACACTGCACACAGTACACACACTGCACACAGTACACACACACTGCACACAGTACACACACTACACAGTACACACACTGCACACAGTACACACACTACACAGTACACACACTGCACACAGTACACACACTACACAGTACACACACACACACAGTACACACACACTGCACACAGTACACACAGTACACACACACACACACAGTACACACACACTGCACACAGTACACACAGTACACACACACACACAGTACACACACACTGCACACAGTACACACACTACACAGTACACCCACTGCACACAGTACACACTACACACAGTACACACACAGTACACACTACACACAGTACATACACAGTACACACTACACACAGTACACACACAGTACACACACACGCTCACACACACACTCACTCAAACACACGCACGCACACACAGCACCCCCAACAGCCCAACTCCAGTCCTCCAGTACCCCCAACAGCCCAACTCCAGTCCTCCAGTACCCCCAACAGACCAACTCCAGTCCTCCAGTACCCCTAACAGTCCAACTCCAGTCCTCCTGTACCCCAACAGCCCAACTCCAGTCCTCCAGTACCCCCAACAGCCCAACTCCAGTCCTCCATTACCCCCAACAGCCCAACTCCAGTCCTCCTGTACCCCCAACAGCCCAACTCCAGTCCTCCAGTACCCCCAACAGCCCAACTCCAGTCCTCCATTACCCCCAACAGCCCAACTCCAGTCCTCCTGTACCCCCAACAGCCCAACTCCAGTCCTCCTGTACCCCCAACAGCCCAACTCCAGTCCTCCTGTACCCCCAACAGCCCAACTCCAGTCCCCCCAACAACCCAACTCCAGTCCTCCTGTACCCCAAACAGCCCAACTCCAGTCCTCCAGTACCCCCAACAACCCAACTCCAGTCCTCCTGTACCCCCAACAGCCCAACTCCAGTCCTCCTGTACCCCCAACAGCCCAACTCCAGTCCTCCAGTACCCCCAACAGCCCAACTGCAGTCCTCCAGTACCCCAAACAGCCCAACTGCAGTCCTCCTGTACCCCCAACAGTCCAACTCCAGTCCTCCAGTACCCCCCAACAGCCCAACTCCAGTCCTCCAGTACCCCAACAGCCCAACTCCAGTCCTCCAGTACCCCCAACAGCCCAACTCCAGTCCTCCAGTACCCCCAACAGCCCAACTCCAGTCCTCCTGTACCGCCAGCTGACCAGAGAACCATTCACTCAGACCTGATACCTACAGAGAACCATTCACACTGACCTGATACCTACAGAGAACCATTCACACTGACCTGATACCTACAGAGAACCATTCACTCAGACCTGATACCTACAGAGAACCATTCACACTGACCTGATACCTACAGAGAACCATTCACACTGACCTGATACCTACAGAGAACCATTCACTCAGACCTGATACCTGTATTTTGGGTACAGGGTCTGTGGAAATGCAGGAGTGAGAACCATTCAGCTGCTCTAAAGGACTGGCATGGTGTGTTATGATCTTTGTCTGGGTATGAAATGGGTATTTCTGGTTCCACCCAAGAGCAAACTGCAGCCTCAGCTGTTCCATTCACTCACATTCCACAACATAGTCAAACTCAATACATCTAGACAGCAAACAAATAGTCCCACCTGACACGTAAATTCATCTGATATCATCCCCCTCAATAACCTCCCCAACATGGTGATACATTCATCTGATATCATCCCCCTCAATAACCTCCCCAACATGATGATACATTCATCTGATATCATCCCCCTCAATAACCTCCCCAACATGATGATACATTCATCTGATATCATCCCCCTCAATAACCCCCCCTCCTCCCAACATGATGATACATTCATCTGATATCATCAGCCCCAATAACCCCCCCCTCCCAACATGATGATACATTCATTTGATATCATCCCCCTCAATAACCTCCCCAACATGATGATACATTCATCTGTTAACCATGTGATACATTCATCTGATACCATCCCCATTAATAACCTCCCCAACATGGTGATACATTCATCTGATATCATCCCCCTCAAGGCAACATGATGATACATTCCTGATATCATCCCCCTCAGTAACCTCCCCAACATGGTGATACATTCATTTGATATCATCCCCCTCAATAACCTCCCCAAAATGGTGATACATTCATCTGATATCATCCCCCTCAATAACCTCCCCAACATGGTGATACATTCATTTGATATCATCCCCCTCAATAACCTCCCCAACATGGTGACACATTCATCTGATATCATCCCCCTCAGTAACCTCCCCAACATGGTGATACATTCATTTGATATCATCCCCCTCAATAACCTCCCCAACATGGTGATACATTCATCTGATATCATCCCCCTCAATAACCCCCCCCCCCAACATGGTGATACATTCATCTCTGATATCATCCCCCTCAATAACCTCCCCAACACGATGATACATTCATCTGATATCATCCCCCTCAATAACCTCCCCAACATGATGATACATTCATCTGATATCATCCCCCTCAATAACCTCCCCAACATGGTGATACATTCATCTGATATCATCCCCCTCAATAATCCCAACATGATGATACATTCATCTGATATCATCCCCCCAATAACCCCCTCCCAACATGATGATACATTCATTTGATATCATCCCCCTCAATAACCTCCCCAACATGGTGATACATTCATCTGATATCATCCCCCCCAATAACCCCCTCCCAACATGATGATACATTCATCTGATATCATCCCCCAATAACCCCCTCCCAACATGATGATACATTCATCTGATATCATCCCCCTCAATAACCTCCCCAACACGATGATACATTCATCTGATATCATCCCCTCAATAACCCCCCCCAACATGATGATACATTCATCTGATATCATCCCCCTCAATAACCTCCCCAACATGATGATACATTCATCTGATATCATCCCCTCAATAACCTCCCCAACATGATGATACATTCATCTGATATCATCCCCTCAATAACCCCCAACATGGTGGTACATTCATCTGATATCATCCCACCTCCCCCTCAATAACCTCCCCAACATGATGATACATTCATCTGATATCATCCCCCTCAATAACCTCCCCAACATGATGATACATTCATCTGATATCATCCCCCTCAATAACCTCCCCAACATGGTGATACATTCATCTGATATCATCCCCCTCAATAACCTCCCCAACATGGTGATACATTCATCTGATATCATCCCCCTCAATAACCTCCCCAACATGATGATACATTCATCTGATATCATCCCCTCAATCAACATGATGATACATTCATCTGATATCATCCCCCTCAATAACCTCCCCAACATGGTGATACATTCATCTGATATCATCCCCCTCAATAACCTCCCCAACATGATGATACATTCATTTGATATCATCCCCCTCAATAACCTCCCCAACATGGTGATACATTCATCTGATATCATCCCCTCAATAACCCCCCCAACACGATGATACATTCATCTGATATCATCCCCTCAATAACCTCCCCAACATGGTGATACATTCATCTGATATCATCCCCCTCAATAACCTCCCCAACATGGTGATACATTCATCTGATATCATCCCCCTCAATAACCTCCCCAACATGGTGATACATTCATCTGATATCATCCCCCCCAATAACCCCCTCCCAACATGGTGATACATTCATCTGATATCATCCCCTCAATAACCCCCCAACACGATGATACATTCATCTGATATCATCCCCCTCAATAACCTCCCCCAACATGATGATACATTCATCTGATATCATCCCCCTCAATAACCTCCCCAACATGATGATACATTCATCTGATATCATCCCCCTCAATAACCTCCCCAACATGATGATACATTCATCTGATATCATCCCCCTCAATAACCTCCCCAACATGGTGATACATTCATCTGATATCATCCCACCTCCCCCTCAATAACCTCCCCAACATGATGATACATTCATCTGATATCATCCCCCTCAATAACCTCCCCCCAACATGATGATACATTCATCTGATATCATCCCCCTCAATAACCTCCCCAACACGATGATACATTCATCTGATATCATCCCCCTCAATAACCTCCCCAACATGGTGATACATTCATCTGATATCATCCCCCTCAATAACCTCCCCAACATGGTGATACATTCATCTGATATCATCCCCCTCAATAACCTCCCCAACATGGTGATACATTCATCTGATATCATCCCCCTCAATAACCTCCCCAACATGGTGATACATTCATCTGATATCATCCCACCTCAATAACCTCCCCAACATGGTGGTACATTCATCTGATATCATCCCCCTCAATACCCCCCCCCCCAACATGGTGGTACATTCATCTGATATCATCCCCCTCAATAACCTCCCCAACATGGTGATACATTCATCTGATATCATCCCCCTCAATAACCCCCCCAACACGATGATACATTCATCTGATATCATCCCCCTCAATAACCCCCACCCAACACGATGATACATTCATCTGATATCATCCCCCTCAATAACCTCCCCAACATGATGATACATTCATCTGATATCATCCCCCTCAATAACCTCCCCAACATGATGATACATTCATCTGATATCATCCCCCTCAATAACCTCCCCAACATGATGATACATTCATCTGATATCATCCCCCTCAATAACCTCCCCAACATGGACACTACCACATTATGGCAATAATCAACCCTGTGATAAAATGATTCTTCTAGTGCTGAGTAATGCTGTGGTCCTGGTGAAAACCCTCTGGGTCCTGGTTATAACCATATGGGTCCTGGTTATAACCCTATGGGTCCTGGTTATAACCCTATGGGTCCTGGTTATAACCCTATGGGTCCTGGTTATAACCCTATGGGTCCTGGTTATAACCCTCTGGGTCCTGGTTATAACCCTCTGGGTCCTGGTTATAACCCTATGGGTCCTGGTTATAACCCTATGGGTCCTGGTTATAACCCTATGGGTCCTGGTTATAACCCTATGGGTCCTGGTTATAACCCTCTGGGTCCTGGTTAAAACCCTATGGGTCCTGGTTATAACCCTATGGGTCCTGGTTATGACCCTCTGGGTCCTGGTTATGACCCTCTGGGTCCTGGTTATAACCCTATGGGTCCTGGTTATAACCCTCTGGGTCCTGGTTAACAACCATATGGGTCCTGGTTATGACCCTATGGGTCCTGGTTATAACCCTATGGGTCCTGGTTATGACCCTCTGGGTCCTGGTTATAACCCTATGGGTCCTGGTTATAACCCTCTGGGTCCTGGTTAACAACCCTCTGGGTCCTGGTTAACAACCCTCTGGGTCCTGGTTAAAACCCTCTGGGTCCTGGTTATAACCCTCTGGGTCCTGGTTATAACCCTATGGGTCCTGGTTAACAACCCTATGGGTCCTGGTTATAACCCTCTGGGTCCTGGTTATAACCCTATGGGTCCTGGTTAACAACCCTCTGGGTCCTGGTTATAACCCTATGGGTCCTGGTTATAACCCTATGGGTCCTGGTTATAACCCTATGGGTCCTGGTTATAACCCTATGGGTCCTGGTTATAACCCTCTGGGTCCTGGTTATAAGCCTATGGGTCCTGGTTATAACCCTCTGGGTCCTGGTTATAACCCTATGGGTCCTGGTTATAACCCTATGGGTCCTGGTTATAACCCTATGGGTCCTGGTTATAACCCTATGGGTCCTGGTTATAACCCTCTGGGTCCTGGTTATAACCCTATGGGTCCTGGTTAACAACCCTCTGGGTCCTGGTTATAACCCTATGGGTCCTGGTTATAACCCTCTGTGTCCTGGTTATAACCCTATGGGTCCTGGTTATAACCCTCTGGGTCCTGGTTATAACCCTATGGGTTCTGGTTATAACCCTATGGGTCCTGGTTATAACCCTATGGGTCCTGGTTATAACCCTATGGGTCCTGGTTATAACCCTCTGGGTCCTGGTTAACAACCATATGGGTCCTGGTTATGACCCTCTGGGTCCTGGTTATGACCCTCTGGGTGGGGTGGACAGAGAGGGGGGTTCAGTGTAAAGCAGAAACCTGTTGACTTGTGCTGGGCATGCTGCTGTTCTGCTGTGCCAACGTCTTTGTGTTGTGATTTGATTCGCCACTTGATCACACACCCCAGGTGGCTGTGATGACGTACGTTTTCTTAGTGGTGCCATGCTCTGCTCAGTCAACACCTGCTGTTCTATGTCTGCTGACTCATTTAGACCGGAAAGGGCCGTAGGACACACACGCACACACGCACGCACGCACACACACACACACACACCGGCCCCAGTGCTGTAGGGGACAGTAGATGTATTAGAAAGGGCTCAGGCTCCACCCAGTGCATCTAGGAAATGAGGCCCTGTACCTCCTCCAAATGAGGCCCTTATACACCCTCCAAATGAGGCCCTGTACCCCCTCCAAATGAAGCCCTGTACCTCCTCCAAATGAAGCCCTGTACCCCCTCTAAATGAGGCCATTATACCGCCTCCAAATGAGGCCCTGTACCCCCTCCAAATGAGGCCATTATACCCCCTCCAAATGAGGCCCTGTACCCCCTCCAAATGAGGCCATTATACCCCCTCCAAATGAGGCCCTGTACCCCTCCAAATGAGGCCCTGTACCTCCTCCAAATGAGGCCCTGTACGCCCTCCAAATGAGGCCCTGTACCCCCTCCAAATGAGGCCATTATACCCCCTCCAAATGAGGCCCTATACCCCTCCAAATGAGGCCCTGTACCCCCTCCAAATGATGCCCTGTACCTCCTCCAAATGAGGCCCTGTACCCCCTCCAAATGAGGCCCTGTACGCCCTCCAAATGAGGCCCTGTACGCCCTCCAAATGGGGCCCTGTAACTCCTCCAAATGAGGCCCTGTACCCCCTCCAAATGAGGCCCCGCCCTCCAAATGAGGCCCTGTCCAAATGGGGCCCCCCTCCAAATGAGGCCCTGTACCCTCTCCAAATGAGGCCCAATGCCATCAACAGCAAGATCAACATTTGATTTGAGTGTGTGTGTGTGTGTGTGTGTGTGTGTGTGTGTGTGTGTGTGTGTGTGTGTGTGTGTGTGTGTGTGTGTGTGCGTGTGCGTCCTACGGCCCTTTCCGGTGTGTGTGTGTCTGTATATGTGTGTGTGTGTGTAACATTCTATGTTCTCTCTCCTTAGTCAGGGCTGGTGTACACGGAGGAGGAATGGGAGAGAGAATGGAACGAGCTGCTGAAACTAGCTTCTAGTGAACCGCGTACACACAGCAGCAAGAACAACAACAATACTGTAGGGTGAGTATCACACACACACACACACACACACAACGGAGAGCAGTGAGCACCAAACTAGTTTACTGTTGGATAGCTGAGTATTGAGACTGTCATGGGTCATTGACTACTAGATCAGTTGTCTGGTTAATGTCTGTATAAAGCCCTGACTATGGTGTCTATAGGTCAATACCAGATCAGTTATGATGGTGTCTATAGGTCAATATCAGATCAGTTATGATGGTGTCTGGTTGATGTCTGTATAAAGCCCTGACTATGGTGTCTATAGGTCAATACCAGATCAGTTATGATGGTGTCTATAGGTCAATATCAGATCAGTTATGATGGTGTCTGGTTGATGTCTGTATAAAGCCCTGACTATGGTGTCTATAGGTCAATACCAGATCAGTTATGATGGTGTCTATAGGTCAATACCAGATCAGTTATGATGGTGCCTATAGGTCAATACCAGATCAGTTATGATGGTGTCTGGTTGATGTCTGTATAAAGCCCTGACTATGGTGTCTATAGGTCAATACCAGATCAGTTATGATGGTGTCTATAGGTCAATATCAGATCAGTTATGATGGTGTCTATAGGTCAATATCAGATCAGTTATGATGTTGTCTATAGGTCAATATCAGATCAGTTATGATGGTGTCTATAGGTCAATACCAGATCAGTTATGATGGTGTCTATAGGTCAATATCAGATCAGTTATGATGGTGTCTGGTTGATGTCTGTATAAAGCCCTGACTATGGTGTCTATAGGTCAATACCAGATCAGTTATGATGGTGTCTATAGGTCAATATCAGATCAGTTATGATGGTGTCTATAGGTCAATATCAGATCAGTTATGATGTTGTCTATAGGTCAATATCAGATCAGTTATGATGGTGTCTATAGGTCAATATCAGATCAGTTATGATGGTATCTATAGGTCAATATCAGATCAGTTATGATGTTGTCTATAGGTCAATATCAGATCAGTTATGATGGTGTCTATAGGTCAATACCAGATCAGTTATGATGGTGTCTATGGGCCAATCAGATCACACCTGCTAAAGCAGGATGCTAGGTTATGTAAAAGACTATCGACTCTGAGGAGTTGTCATGGGCCATGATTCACACACAGACACACACACACAGATACACACACTTGACATTCAAATATCAGCCAAAATTAGAGGTATATATTTTAAAATGTTTACCCAGTAGATCAGTAGTGTCTGACAGGGGTTGTGTCTTGACGCAGGGTGGATAACTCAGAGGACCCCGTGTATGAGAGTCTGGAGGAGTTTCATGTGTTTGTCCTGGCTCACGTGCTGCGTCGACCAATCATAGTGGTGGCTGACACCATGCTACGGGACTCAGGGGGAGAGGGTGAGTACACACACCATGCTACGGGACTCAGGGGGAGAGGGTGAGTACACACACCATGCTACTGGACTCAGGGGGAGAGGGTGAGTACACACACCATGCTACTGGACTCAGGGGAGAGGGTGAGTACACACACCATGCTACTGGACTCAGGGGAGAGGGTGAGTACACACACCATGCTACTGGACTCAGGGGAGAGGGTGAGTACACACACCATGCTACGGGACTCAGGGGAGAGGGTGAGTACACACACCATGCTACTGGACTCAGGGGAGAGGGTGAGTACACACACCATGCTACTGGACTCAGGGGGAGAGGGTGAGTACACACACCATGCTACGGGACTCAGGAGGAGAGGGTGAGTACACACACCATGCTACGGGACTCAGGGGGAGAGGGTGAGTACACACACCATGCTACTGGACTCAGGGGGAGAGGGTGAGTACACACACCATGCTACTGGACTCAGGGGGAGAGGGTGAGTACACACACCATGCTACTGGACTCAGGGGAGAGGGTGAGTACACACACCATGCTACTGGACTCAGGGGGAGAGGGTGAGTACACACACCATGCTACTGGACTCAGGGGAGAGGGTGAGTACACACACCATGCTACTGGACTCAGGGGAGAGGGTGAGTACACACACCATGCTACTGGACTCAGGGGAGAGGGTGAGTACACACACCATGCTACTGGACTCAGGGGGAGAGGGTGAGTACACACACCATGCTACTGGACTCAGGGGAGAGGGTGAGTACACACACCATGCTACGGGACTCAGGGGGAGAGGGTGAGTACACACACCATGCTACTGGACTCAGGGGGAGAGGGTGAGTACACACACCATGCTACTGGACTCAGGGGGAGAGGGTGAGTACACACACCATGCTACTGGACTCAGGGGGAGAGGGTGAGTACACACACCATGCTACTGGACTCAGGAGGAGAGGGTGAGTACACACGCCATGCTACTGGACTCAGGGGGAGAGGGTGAGTACACACACCATGCTACTGGACTCAGGGGGAGAGGGTGAGTACACACACCATGCTACTGGACTCAGGGGGAGAGGGTGAGTACACACACCATGCTACTGGACTCAGGGGAGAGGGTGAGTACACACGCCATGCTACTGGACTTAGGGGAGAGGGTGAGTACATACGTCATGCTACTGGACTCAGGGGAGAGGGTGAGTACACACACCATGCTACTGGACTCAGGGGAGAGGGTGAGTACACACCATGCTACTGGACTCAGGGGAGAGGGTGAGTACACACACCATGCTACGGGACTCAGGGGAGAGGGTGAGTACACACACCATGCTACGGGACTCAGGGGGAGAGGGTGAGTACACACGCCATGCTACTGGACTTAGGGGGAGAGGGTGAGTACACACACCATGCTACATACTGCAGAGACCCATTGTAGTGGTGGTTAGATGCTACATCTTGCAGAGACCCATTGTAGTTGTGGCTAGATGCTACATACTGCAGAGACCCATTGTAGTGGTGGCTAGATGCTACATACTGCAGAGACCCATTGTAGTTGTGGCTAGATGCTACATACTGCAGAGACCCATTGTAGTGGTGGCTAGATGCTACATACTGCAGAGACCCATTGTAGTGGTGGCTAGATGCTACATACTGCAGAGACCCATTGTAGTGTTGGCTAGATGCTACGTACTGCAGAGACCCATTGTAGTGGTGGCTAGATGCTACGTACTGCAGAGACCCATTGTAGTGGTGGCTAGATGCTACATACTGCAGAGACCCATTGTAGTGGTGGCTAGATGCTACATCTTGCAGAGACCCATTGTAGTGGTGGCTAGATGCTGCGTAGTGCCGAGACCCATTGTAGTGGTGGCTAGATGCTACATCTTGCAGAGACCCATTGTAGTGGTGGCTAGATGCTACATACTGCAGAGACCCATTGTAGTGGTGGCTAGATGCTACATACTGCAGAGACCCATTGTAGTGGTGGCTAGATGCTACATCTTGCAGAGACCCATTGTAGTGGTGGCTAGATGCTGCGTAGTGCAGAGACCCATTGTAGTGGTGGCTAGATGCTACATCTTGCAGAGATCCATTGTAGTGGTGGCTAGATGCTAAGTACTGCAGAGACCCATTATAGTGGTGGCTAGATGCTAGGTACTGCAGAGACCCATTGTAGTGGTGGTTAGATGCTACATCTTGCAGAAACCCATTGTAGTGGTGGTGGCTAGATGCTACGTACTGCAGAGACCCATTGTAGTGGTGGCTAGATGCTACATCTTGCAGAGACCCATTGTAGTGGTGGCTAGATGCTACATCTTGCAGAGACCGATTGTAGTGGTGGCTAGATGCTACATCTTGCAGAGACCCATTGTAGTGGTGGCTAGATGCTACATCTTGCAGAGACCCATTGTAGTGGTGGCTAGATGCTACATCTTGCAGAGACCCATTGTAGTGGTGGCTAGATGCTACATCTTGCAGAGACCCATTGTAGTGGTGGCTAGATGCTACATCTTGCATAGACCCATTGTAGTGGTGGTTAGATACTAGGTGCTCAGAGACCCATTGTAGTGGTGGCTAGATGCTACATACTGCAGAAATCCATTGTAGTGGTGGCTAGATGCTACATCTTGCAGAGACTGCATTATGATGCGTTTATATGGCATTACATTGCATGGCAGCCATTTTAGGTTTCTGCATTATGATGCGTTTATATGGCATTACATTGCATGGCAGCCATTTTGGCTCACCATGGGCAACATGGGACCGATAGCGGTTCACATCATTCTCAGGAATTTTGAACAATGCTATGTACAAGATTTCAAATTCTTGTCGTAAATGGATATACGGAATGCTCAAAGGCACTAACATGGCGTCCAAAAGCTGGCCCAACTCTTTAGACATATTGCTCTGGTAAGACTCATTTGCATAAATCGAACTACTCTCATTCCTAGATGAGGCAAACGGAGAACTCCAGACTGGTCCTTTCATCTCAACCTCTAACTGCCTGACCTCTTCTCCCCTCCCCCAGCATTTGCCCCCATCCCGTTTGGAGGGCTGTACCTGCCCCTGGAGGTGCCTCCTAACCTGTGTCACTGCTCCCCCCTGGTCCTAGCTTACGACCAGGCACACTTCTCTGCCCTGGTGTCCATGGAGCAGAAGGACCAGCACCAAGAACAAGGTAAGACAGACGACTGGAAGTTGACTGAGGATGTCCTAATATGTATACCATAACACCTAAGGAGACTGAGTATGTCCTAATATGTATACCGTAACTCCTAAGGGGACTGAGGATGCCCTAATATGTATACCATAACCCCTAATGTGACTGGGAATGTCCTAATATGTATACCGTAACCCCTAAGGGGACTGAGGATGTCCTAATATGTATACCGTAACCCCTAAGGGGACTGAGGATGTCCTAATATGTATACCGTAACTCCTAAGGGGACTGAGGATGTCCTAATATGTATACCGTAACCCCTAAGGGGACTGAGGATGCCCTAATATGTATACCATAACCCCTAATGTGACTGGGAATGTCCTAATATGTATACCGTAACCCCTAAGGGGACTGAGGATGTCCTAATATGTATACCGTAACCCCTAAGGGGACTGAGGATGTCCTAATATGTATACCGTAACTCCTAAGGGGACTGAGGATGTCCTAATATGTATACCGTAACCCCTAAGGGGACTGAGGATGTCCTAATATGTAAACCGTAACCCCTAAAGGGACTGAGGATGTCCTAATATGTATACCGTAACCCCTAATGTGACTGAGGATGACCTAAAATGTATACCATGGCTCCATAAGGTGACTAAGGATGTCCTAAATAGTGTACCGGGACTGCTTAGGTAACTGAGGATGTCCGGAAATGTATCCCGTTTACACCAAGGTGTCTGAAGATGTCTTAAAGTGGATTCCTACCAGTGGAGGCTGGTGAAACGAGCTATAGGAGGACGGGCTCATTGTAATGGCTGGAATGGAATCAATAGAACGCTTTCAAACACATCAAACCACATGGAAACCACATGTTTGATTCCGTTCCTTTTATGCCATTCCAGCCATTACAATGAGCCCGTCCTCCTATAGCTCCTCCAACCAGCCTCCACTGATTCCTACTGCTCAAACCTAATCTCCATGTTATGTAGAGGAAGCAGGTCGACAGACATACAGTCTGTTATGTAGAGGAAGCAGGTAGACAGACATACAGTCTGTTATCTAGAGGAAGCAGGTAGACAGACATACAGTCTGTTATCTAGATGAAGCAGGTAGACATACAGTCTGTTATGTAGAGGAAGCAGGTAGACATACAGTCTGTTATCTAGAGGAAGCAGGTAGACATACAGTCTGTTATGTAGAGGAAGCAGGTAGACATACAGTCTGTTATCTAGATGAAGCAGGTAGACATACAGTCTGTTATGTAGAGGAAGCAGGTAGACATACAGTCTGTTATCTAGAGGAAGCAGGTAGACATACAGTCTGTTATGTAGAGGAAGCAGGTAGACATACAGTCTGTTATCTAGATGAAGCAGGTAGACAGACATACAGTCTGTTATCTAGAGGAAGCAGGTAGACATACAGTCTGTTATGTAGATGAAGCAGGTAGACAGACATACAGTCTGTTATCTAGATGAAGCAGGTAGACATACAGTATGCTATGTAGATGAAGCAGGTAGACAGACATACAGTCTGTTATGTAGATGAAGCAGGTAGACATACAGTCTGTTATCTAGAGGAAGCAGGTAGACATACAGTCTGTTATCTAGAGGAAGCAGGTAGACATACAGTCTGTTATCTAGAGGAAGCAGGTAGACATACAGTCTGTTATGTAGATGAAGCAGGTAGACATACAGTCTGTTATCTAGAGGAAGCAGGTAGACAGACATACAGTCTGTTATCTAGATGAAGCAGGTAGACAGACATACAGTCTGTTATGTAGATGAAGCAGGTAGACATACAGTCTGTTATGTAGATGAAGCAGGTAGACAGACAGTCTGTTGTCTAGAGGAAGCAGGTAGACAGACATACAGTCTGTTATCTAGAGGAAGCAGGTAGACATACAGTCTGTTATCTAGAGGAAGCAGGTAGACATACAGTCTGTTATCTAGAGGAAGCAGGTAGACAGACATACAGAGAGAGCGAGACTAGGGAGAGAGAGAGAGAGAGAGAGAGACTAGAGAGAGAGAGACTATAGAGAGAGAGAGAGACTAGAGAGAGAGAGAGACCAGAGAGAGAGCGAGACTAAGGAGAGCGATAGAGAGACTAGAGAGAGAGAGAGACTAGAGAGAAAGAGCGAGACTAGGGAGAGAGAGAGAGAGAGGGAGACTAGAGAGAGAGAGAGAGGGAGAGAGGGAGACTAGAGAGAGGGAGACTAGAGAGAGGGAGACTAGAGAGAGAGAGACCAGAGAGAGAGCGAGACTAAGGAGAGCGATAGAGAGACTAGAAAGAGAGAGAGACTAGAGAGAGAGAGCGAGACTAGGGAGAGAGAGAGAGAGAGGGAGACTAGAGAGAGAGAGAGAGAGGGAGAGAGGGAGACTAGAGAGAGGGAGACTAGAGAGAGGGAGACTAGAGAGAGGGAGACTAGAGAGAGGGAGACTAGAGAGCGAGAGGTAGAGAGAGAGACTAGAGAGAGAGAGAGAGACTAGAGAGAGAGAGTGTGTGAGAGAGAGAGAGACTAGAGAGAGAGAGAGGGAGACTAGAGAGAGAGAGACTATAGAGCGAGAGGTAGAGAGAGAGAGAGAGACTAGAGAGAGAGAGTGTGAGAGAGAGAGAGAGTGAGAGAGAGAGACTAGAGAGAGAGAGAGACAGAGACTCCTTTTTTCTCTCTCCCTTATAATAACAATCTGACTCTATGTCCTTCCCAGCATTGCTGGTTTTCTATGCTTGTTTTATTGCTGTGGTATAGCAAATTTGACTAAAGCCAGGCTATGTAAACAGCTGCAGTTATTTAAAACTATTTTTAGATTGACTCATATTATTTTAACATTTCCTGCTTTACACTAAGTTGGCCCAATCAGCATTGCCTTCCACTGAAATGAACGAGACCATTTTATCTTAAAGCCTCTATTTCCTTCAACACTGTTGTTGACTAATGACTGCTAGCTTAACGGATGGAATGAAGTGTGAAACGTACCTTAAACGTGAACATACATGTATCATCATTAACGACCATCATTCGTCTTCTCGGTTGAATCCTTATTGGGTGGCAGGGTAGCCTAGTGGTTAGAGTGGAGGGGCGGCAGGGTAGCCTAGTGGTTAGAGTGGAGGGGCGGCAGGTAGCCTAGTGGTTAGAGTGGAGGGGCGGCAGGGTAGCCTAGTGGTTAGAGTGGAGGGGCGGCAGGGTAGCCTAGTGGTTAGAGTGGAGGGGCGGCAGGGTAGCCTAGTGGTTAGAGTGGAGGGGCGGCAGGGTAGCCTAGTGGTTAGAGTGGAGTGGCGGCAGGGTAGCCTAGTGGTTAGAGTGGAGGGCGGCAGGGTAGCCTAGTGGTTAGAGTGGAGGGGGCGGCAGGGTAGACTAGTGGTTAGAGTGGAGGGCGGCAGGGTAGACTAGTGGTTAGAGTGGAGGGGCGGCAGGGTAGCCTAGTGGTTAGAGTGGAGGGGCGGCAGGGTAGCCTAGTGGTTAGAGTGGAGGGGCGGCAGGGTATCCTAGTGGTTAGAGTGGAGGGGCGGCAGGGTAGCCTAGTGGTTAGAGTGGAGGGGCGGCAGGGTAGCCTAGTGGTTAGAGTGGAGTGGTGGAGGGGCGGTAGGGTAGCCTAGTGGTTAGAGTGGAGTGGTGGAGGGGCGGTAGGGTAGCCTAGTGGTTAGAGTGGAGTGGTGGAGGGGCGGTAGGGTAGCCTAGTGGTTAGAGTGGAGTGGTGGAGGGGCGGTAGGGTAGCCTAGTGGTTAGAGTGGAGTGGTGGAGGGGCGGTAGGGTAGCCTAGTGGTTAGAGTGGAGGGCGGCAGGGTAGCCTAGTGGTTAGAGTGGAGGGGTGGCAGGGTAGCCTAGTGGTTAGAGTGGAGGGGCGGCAGGGTAGCCTAGTGGTTAGAGTGGAGTGGTGGCAGGGTAGCCTAGTGGTTAGAGTGGAGTGGTAGCAGGGTAGCCTAGTGGTTAGAGTGGAGGGGCGGCAGGGTAGCCTAGTGGTTAGAGTGGAGGGGCGGCAGGGTAGCCTAGTGGTTAGAGTGGAGGGGCGGCAGGGTAGCCTAGTGGTTAGAGTGGAGGGGCGGCAGGGTAGCCTAGTGGTTAGGTGGAGGGGCGGCAGGGTAGCCTAGTGGTTAGAGGGGAGGGGCGGCAGGGTAGCCTAGTGGTTAGAGTGGAGGGGTGGCAGGGTAGCCTAGTGGTTAGAGTGGAGGGGCGGCAGGGTAGCCTAGTGGTTAGAGTGGATGGGTGGCAGGGTAGCCTAGTGGTTAGAGTGGAGGGGCGGCAGGGTAGCCTAGTGGTTAGAGGGGAGGGGTGGCAGGGTAGCCTAGTGGTTAGAGCGTCGGACTAGTAACTGCAAGCTTGCAAGTTCGAATCCCCGAGCTGACAAGGTACAAATCTGTCGTTCTGCCCCTGAACAGGCAGTTAACCCACTGTTCCTAGGCCGCCATTGAAAATAAGAATTTGTTCTTAACTGACTTGCCTAGTTAAATAAAGATAAAATAAAGGTTAAATAAAGGTTAAATAAAGGTTAAATAAAGGTTAAATAAAGATATAAAATTTAAAAAATCTGTGCCATTGTGTTTTGGTAGTGGGGTGTAAATACACATCACCGCCACCAGAGGGCAGCGCCGACTAAATGAAAGAAGCCATTTGTGCAGCCGGTGAGGGAGGGACTTACAGCGCTGTTTAACACAGACAGCTCTTTTCTTTTTGTTCCAGTCCAACACTAACACACCTGATTCAACTGATCAGCTCATCATCAAACCCTTTATTTAGTTGAATCCCGTGTGCTACTGCTGTGATGGAACAGATATGTTTTGTCCTGTGGGCCCCCCACCAGGGACTCCCGTTCGAAATATCGCTGCTATTTTTAATATAAACTTTATTTAACTAACAAAATCTATTTTATTCATTTATTTTTTAACTAGGCAAGTTAGTTAAGACCAAATTCTTATTTACAATGACGGCCTACCCTTTGCTATTTAGTTGCCGTTGGATCCTGTCGATGTGTTCTGAGATGAGTTCCTGGCGTTTCTTTTGGACAAAGGGTTGTAAAGGCAGCCAGCTATGGAATCACACAGCCGTACTGCCTTACAGGTGGTCTAAAGGCTTGTTTTGACAGCTGCTGCATTTGATAACCACCATTTTGTGTCAAACTACTGTATTCATACAGTATCCGTGGGTCTATTATCTCTCTGGAAGAAATATAGGGTCTCTATCTCTTTTTCGACCACCATTTTGTGTCAAACTACTGTATTCATACAGTATCCGTGGGTCTATTATCTCTCTCGTAGAAATATAGGGTCTCTATCTCTTTTTCGACCACCATTTTGTGTCAAACTACTGTATTCATACAGTATCCGTGGGTCTATTATCTCTCTCGTAGAAATATAGGGTCTCTATCTCTTTTTCGACCACCATTTTGTGTCAAACTACTGTATTCATACTGTATCCGTGGGTCTATTATCTCTCTCGTAGAAATATAGGGTCTCTATCTCTTTTTTGACCACCATTTTGTGTCAAACTGCTGGTTTCATAAGCTATCTGGTTACCTGTTGTCTCTATTCTCCCATTTAGCACAATCAATGGGAAGATCTGTGTTGTTCAGTGTTCCTTGATAGCTGTAGTGTTTGTGACCTTCGTGTCCCAGACAGGTTTCTACCAGTCTCTGTTTACTATAGAGAGGAACACAGCACACCACCACACGTTGAGGCTAGCTAGACCAGACACACTGACGGTTCATGGTTGTGTCCCAGACGACACCCTAAACCCTACACAGTGCACTACTTTTGACCAGAGCGCGTAGTCCCAAATAGAACCCCCCGTTCTCTTTGTAGCGCACTACCGTGGTCAAAAGTAGTGCACTATATAAGGGCGTAGGGTGCCATTTGGGGCACAGTCCCAATGCTTCCCTGTTTGTATCTGGTTGTTCTGTTCTCGTTTGGAACTCTGATAAACATTCTAGAACACTGTTCCAGAACTACTACTGGCTTCATTGTGATGTCATGACATGTTCCAGTCAGTAGCTCCTCTGCCTACAGTATCTACAAATACACAAGGTGCAATTTCAATCAATTAGCCCATGTGTCAGATAACATTTCTACATTACCAGGTGAGGTAATTCGTCATCAAATGATGTGCCCAGGGGCCCTGACCCCCATTGATTTTTAGGGTGGCAGGTAGCCTAGTGGTTAGAGCGTTGGGTCAGTAACCAGCAGGTAGCCTAGTGGTTAGAGCGTTGGGCCAGTAACCAGCAGGTAGCCTAGTGGTTAGAGTGTTGGACTAGTAACCAGCAGGTAACCTAGTGGTTAGAGCGTTGGACTAGTAACCAGCAGGTAGCCTAGTGGTTAGAGCGTTGGACTAGTAACCAGCATGTAGCCTAGTGGTTAGAGCGTTGGACTAGTAACCAGCAGGTAGCCTAGTGGTTAGAGCGTTGGACTAGTAACCAGCAGGTAGTCTAGTGGTCAGAGTGTTGGACTAGTAACCAGCAGGTAGCCTAGTGGTTAGAGCGTTGGACTAGTAACCAGCAGGTAGCCTAGTGGTTAGAGCGTTGGGCCAGTAACCGAAAGGTTGCTCGATCGAATCCCTGAGCTGACAAGGTAAAAATCTGTCGTTCTGCCCCTGAACAAGGCAGTTAACTCACTGGGGGGGTGCTAAAGTGTTTTGCACGTGAGGTGGGTAGGCCCCGCCACTAAATCTTGCTTCGGGCCCCTGAAAGGCTAGAGGCGCTTCTGGTTGTACTCTGTGCAAATTGTTGCCAGGAGCAGGGAGGGAGTTATTCAGGGAGAGGATGAGGGAGGGTTCAGGGTTCATTAAGTGAGTGGGAGGGAGGTTTTTCGGGGGAAGGGGTGAGGAAGGGGCCGATGGGTTGTTCTAGGACAGACGCTGAGGTTCTTGTCAACAGAAGAGCCGTAAACACTTTTCCAGTTCCCTGAATGAGACGGGGGGGGGGCGGGGACGGGGGGGGGGGTCATGTCTGAACAGAAAGAGGAACAGGGGCAGGACAGCACGTTCAGTAATCTGTACTCTAGACGCATCCCAAGTGGCACCCTAGTCCTTATAGTGCTAGTCCCTATTTCCCTCATTTTGGAAGTATTGCACTATATAAGGCTCATGTTGAAAGTAGTGCACTATATAGGGCTCATGTTGAAAGTAGTGCACTATAGAGGGCTATATAGGGCTCATGTTGAAAGTAGTGCACTATATAGGGCTCATGTTGAAAGTAGTGCTCTATATAGGGCTCATGTTGAAAGTAGTGCACTATAGAGGACTCATGTTGAAAGTATCGCACTATAGAGGGCTCATTTTGGAAGTAGTGCACTATAGAGGGCTCATGTTGAAAGTAGTGCACTATATAGGGCTCATGTTGAAAGTAGTGCACTATAGAGGGCTATATAGGGCTCATGTTGAAAGTAGTGCTCTATATAGGGCTCATGTTGAAAGTAGTGCACTATAGAGGGCTCATGTTGAAAGTAGTGCACTATAGAGGGCTCATGTTGAAAGTAGTGCACTATATAGGGCTCATGTTGAAAGTAGTGCACTATGTAGGGCTCATGTTGAAAGTAGTGCTCTATGTAGGGCTCATGTTGAAAGTAGTGCTCTATGTAGGGCTCATGTTGAAAGTAGTGCACTATAGAGGGAATAGAGTTCCATTTGGTCCTCTATCTACTCTGTACAGTTAACAGCTGTTGTTGTGTGTTGGGGGCCTAATACTGATCATAGTGATACCATCCATACCAGCTGTGAACCCTGTGTGAACCACGTCTTTACACTGATATGCATAGAGAGCAACAGGTGTGCATGTGCACGTGCACGCACTCTCACTGACTCTGACTGGACTAGTTTAACCCTCACCTTTCATGGAGGGTGTTATGGGAGAGATTGGTATGAGAGGGGAGACAGAGAGGGAGAGAGAGAGACAGAGAGAGGGAGAGAGAAAGAGAGAGACAGAGAGAGGGAGAGGGAAAGAGAGAGACAGAGAGGGAGAAAGAGAGACAGAGAGAGACAGAGAGGGAGAGAGAGAGACAAAGAGAGAGACAAAGAGAGAGACAGAGAGGGAGAGAGAGACAGAGAGAGACAGAGAGGGAGAGAGAGAGACAGAGAGAGAGAGACAGAGAGGGAGAGAGAAGGAAGACAGAAAGAGAGGTAGGGTATGAAAAGGAAGACAGAAAGAGAGGTAGGGTATGAAAAGGAAGACAGAAAGAGAGGTAGGGTATGAAAAGGAAGACAGAAAGAGAGGTAGGGTATGAGAAGGAAGACAGAAAGAGAGGTAGGGTATGAGAAGGAAGACAGACAGAGAGGTAGGGTATGAGAAGGAAGATAGAAAGAGAGGTAGGGTATGAGAAGGAAGACAGACAGAGAGGTAGGGTATGAGAAGGAAGACAGACAGAGAGGTAGGGTATGAGAAGGAAGATAGAAAGAGAGGTAAGAGAGGTAGGGTATGAGAAGGAAGATAGAAAGAGAGGTAGGGTATGAGAAGGAAGACAGAAAGAGAGGTAGGGTATGAGAAGGAAGACAGAAAGAGAGGTAGGGTATGAGAAGGAAGACAGACAGAGAGGTAGGGTATGAGAAGGAAGACAGACAGAGAGGTAGGGTATGAGAAGGAAGACAGAAAGAGAGGTAGGGTATGAGAAGGAAGACAGACAGAGAGGTATGGGTATGAGAGGGAAGACAGACAGAGAGGTAGGGTATGAGAAGGAAGACAAAAAGAGAGGTAGGGTATGAGAGGTTGTAACTATCTGAGACACATTGCAGGCAGGTTGTTATTGACATGGTAAACAGGTGCACACAGCCAGGAACACAGCCTGTTTTGGACCTGGATTCAAATACTATTCAACATCTTTCAGATATTTTGAAGTGTTTGCTTGGAGTGCCGATGGGTGGGGTTTGTACTTTTGCGATAATGACATAGGGTTTAGTGCAACAGGCAAGCTCAATCAAGCATTAAAAACGGTATTTGAAATGATTACGAACAATGTTTGAATCCAGGCGTGCTGCCTGCCTGCGTTGCGTGCCTGGCTGACTGCCTGCGTGTCTGGTTGACCTGAGAGGTGAGGTTAGGCCATAACTCTGTCAGAGGGTTATTATGACTAGACTTGTTCAGACGGGTGTACAGTGTATCACTCCAGACTACAGAGGAGAGTTGAGTTGATGATACATGTGTTGTTGAGACTCATGTACCAAAAGGAAACAGTGATCTGGTGTGACACGTGGTCGTCAGCCATTTTGACAGTACAGTACAGTTGAGTTTCTAAGGTACACATTTCTCCATTGTAGAAGACGATGTCAAGGCTATTTGCGGTTCTCTTCAAAAGAAGAGGGAAAATCTTGGCTGATTTGTTTTACAGTATAAAGGTATTGACGTTTCAGTCATTATGGCTTCCTTCAGTCAGTACACCACATGTAGGTTATTGACAGATCAAACACCTCATTAGGCTTCATTACCCAGGGGTATATTTAGTCTTCATTACCCAGGGGTATATATAGTCTTCATTACCCAGGGGTGTATATAGTCAACATTACCCAGGGGTATATTTAGTCTACATTACCCAGGGGTATATTTAGTCTTCATTACCCAGGGGTGTAATTAGTCTACATTACTCAGGGGTATATATAGTCTTCATTACCCAGGGGTGTATTTAGTCTTCATTACCCAGGGGTGTATTTAGGCTTCATTACCCAGGGGTATATTTAGTCTTAATTACCCAGGGGTATATATAGTCTTCATTACCCAGGGGTGTATTTAGTCTTCATTACCCAGGGGTGTATTTAGGCTTCATTACCCAGGGGTATATTTAGTCTTAATTACCCAGGGGTGTATATAGTCTTCATTACCCAGGGGTGTATTTAGTCTTAATTACCCAGGGGTATATTTAGTCTTAATTACCCAGGGGTATATTTAGTCTTAATTACCCAGGGGTGTATATAGTCTTCATTACCCAGGGGTGTAATTTAGTCTTAATTACCCAGGGGTATATTTAGTCTTAATTACCCAGGGGTATATATAGTCACAGTAGCTGTCATTTCCATGTGGTGTATTCTGTCTTTTCGGTCAGTCTTGTGATAGATTACCTAAAATCCTTGAAAGATACCCAAAGTTCTGGTAGTTTACTGGTCCATGTTGAAAGTTTCCAGTAATATACAACGCTAATTATGTCTGACAGTACATTGTCTCAGTGCAGAGAGATGTATTATATCTGACAGTACATTGTCTCAGTGCAGAGAGATGTATTATATCTGAGAGTACATTGTCTCAGTGCAGAGAGATGTAGAGTACATTGTCTCAATGCAGAGAGATGTATTATATCTGAGAGTACATTGTCTCAATGCAGAGAGATGTAGAGTACATTATCTCAATGCAGAGAGATGTATTATATCTGACAGTACATTGTCTCAGTGCAGAGAGATGTATTATATCTGACAGTACATTGTCTCAGTGCAGAGAGATGTATTATATCTGATAGTACATTGTCTCAGTGCAGAGAGATGTATTATATCTGAGAGTACATTGTCTCAGTGCAGAGAGATGTATTATATCTGATAGTACATTGTCTCAGTGCAGAGAGATGTATTATATCTGATAGTACATTGTCTCAGTGCAGAGAGATGTATTATATCTGATAGTACATTGTCTCAGTGCAGAGAGATGTAGAGTACATTGTCTCAGTGCAGAGAGATGTAGAGTACATTGTCTCAGTGCAGAGAGATGTAGAGTACATTGTCTCAATGCAGAGAGATGTATTATATCTGAGAGTACATTGTCTCAATGCAGAGAGATGTAGAGTACATTGTCTCAGTGCAGAGAGATGTATTATATCTGATAGTACATTGTCTCAGTGCAGAGAGATGTAGAGTACATTGTCTCAGTGCAGAGAGATGTATTATATCTGACAGTACATTGTCTCAGTGCAGAGAGATGTAGAGTACATTGTCTCAGTGCAGAGAGATGTATTATATCTGACAGTACATTGTCTCAGTGCAGAGAGATGTATTATATCTGAGAGTACATTGTCTCAGTGCAGAGAGATGTATTATATCTGACAGTACATTGTCTCAGTGCAGAGAGATGTATTATATCTGATAGTACATTGTCTCAGTGCAGAGAGATGTATTATATCTGACAGTACATTGTCTCAATGCAGAGAGATGTATTATATCTGAGAGTACATTGTCTCAGTGCAGAGAGATGTATTATATCTGATAGTACATTGTCTCAGTGCAGAGAGATGTATTATATCTGACAGTACATTGTCTCAGTCAGTCTGTGGTGTAAAGTAATTCATCGTGTCTCAGGCTCGAGGCTGATCAAACTGTGCGAAGAACTTTCTGTGAAAGGAAAGACAGAAGGGCGTCACACACACACACACACACACACACACACACGCAAATACACACAAACACACAGAAAGACTGAAGACCTGTGGGAGAAACTCTCAAGACCACAGCACAACACAGCTGTACTCTATCAGAGACACACACACACTACTTACGTAAACACTCCCACACACACACACACACACACACATACACACACACACAGGATGCTGCATTCCTCTCTACATTCTGAGAGTTACAGCTAAATCTTTTTTGGCAACAGCCCTGAACGTCAGAAGCTCGCTGACTGTCTGACAGACACTTTTACAGTACTGCCTGTCCTCTGTCTCAACAACCTTTGGAAAGAAAATTGTGATAAATAAAATAAAAAGTGTATCAGTTTCATTTAAGGACTGAAAAATTGCCGTGCGTGCCATATAAATGTCAAAATAGTTGGGAAGAGATTTTTGACGTACCGATTCCATGGCACATGGTTTATGAACCGATAACGGAAAAACACGCCAATTTTTTTTTCTTTACATTATAATACAAAATTCTTGCAACCAATGGAATGTTATTTACATGGGTTATTCAGGCTCTTCTCAGCTCTGCTGATTTTGCTGCGAAGACTAGTGGTTAGAGTGGAGGGGCGGCAGGTAGACTAGTGGTTAGAGTGGAGGGGCGGCAGGTAGACTAGTGGTTAGAGTGGAGGGGCGGCAGGTAGACTAGTGGTTAGAGTGGAGGGCGGCAGGTAGACTAGTGGTTAGAGTGGAGGGGCAGCAGGTAGATTAGTGGTTAGAGTGGAGGGCGGCAGGTAGACTAGTGGTTAGAGTGGAGGGGCGGCAGGTAGACTAGTGGTTAGAGTGGAGGGGCGGCAGTAGACTAGTGGTTAGAGTGGAGGGGCGGCAGGTAGACTAGTGGTTAGAGTGGAGGGGCGGCAGGTAGACTAGTGGTTAGAGTGGGGCGGCAGGTAGACTAGTGGTTAGAGTGGAGGGGCGGCAGGTAGACTAGTGGTTAGAGTGGAGGGGCAGCAGGTAGATTAGTGGTTAGAGTGGAGGGGCGGCAGGTAGACTAGTGGTTAGAGTGGAGGGGCGGCAGGTAGACTAGTGGTTAGAGTGGAGGGGCGGCAGGTAGACTAGTGGTTAGAGTGGAGGGGCGGCAGGTAGACTAGTGGTTAGAGTGGAGGGGCAGCAGGTAGACTAGTGGTTAGAGTGGAGGGGCGGCAGGTAGACTAGTGGTTAGAGTGGAGGGGCGGCAGGTAGACTAGTGGTTAGAGTGGAGGGGCGGCAGGTAGACTAGTGGTTAGAGTGGAGGGGCGGCAGGTAGACTAGTGGTTAGAGTGGAGGGCGGCAGGTAGACTAGTGGTTAGAGTGGAGGGCGGAGGGGCAGCAGGTAGACTAGTGGTTAGAGTGGCAGCAGGGTTAGAGTGGAGAGGGCAGGTAGACTAGTGGTTAGAGTGGAGGGGCAGCAGGTAGACTAGTGGTTAGAGTGGAGGGGCGGAGGGGCAGCAGGTAGACTAGTGGTTAGAGTGGAGGGGCAGCAGGTAGACTAGTGGTTAGAGTGGAGGGAGCAGGGCTAGTGGAGTGGAGGGGCGGCAGGTAGACTAGTGGTTAGAGTGAGGAGTGGGGGCAGGTAGATTAGTGGTTAGAGTGGAGGGGCGGCAGGTAGACTAGTGGTTAGAGTGGAGGGGCGGCAGGTAGACTAGTGGTTTAGAGTGGAGGGGCGGCAGGTAGACTAGTGGTTAGAGTGGAGGGGCGGCAGGTAGACTAGTGGTTAGAGTGGAGGGGCAGCAGGTAGACTAGTGGTTGAGTGGAGGGGCGGCAGGTAGACTAGTGGTTAGAGTGGAGGGGCAGCAGGTAGACTAGTGGTTAGAGTGGAGGGGCAGGTAGACTAGTGGTTAGAGTGGAGCAGGTAGACTAGTGGTTAGAGTGGAGGGGCAGGTAGCAGGTAGCAGCAGGTAGACTAGTGGTTAGAGTGGAGGGGCGGCAGGTAGACTAGTGGTTAGAGTGGAGTGGGGTGGAGGGGCAGCAGGTAGACTAGTGGTTAGAGTGGAGGGGGGAGGGGCAGCAGGTAGGACTAGTGGTTAGAGTGGAGGGGAGGGGCTAGTGGTTAGAGTGGAGGGGCGGCAGGTAGACTAGTGGTTAGAGTGGACTAGTAGTGGTTAGAGTGGAGGGGCGGCAGGTAGACTAGTGGTTAGAGTGGAGGGGCGGCAGGTAGACTAGTGGTTAGAGTGGAGGGCGGCAGGTAGACTAGTGGTTAGTGTGGGGAGGCGGCAGGTAGCCTAGTGGTTAGAGTGGAGGGCAGCAGGTAGACTAGTGGTTAGAGTGGAGGGGCGGCAGGTAGACTAGTGGTTAGAGTGGAGGGGCGGCAGGTAGACTAGTGGTTAGAGTGGAGGGGCGGCAGGTAGACTAGTGGTTAGAGTGGAGGGCGGCAGGTAGACTAGTGGTTAGAGTGGAGGGCGGCAGGTAGACTAGTGGTTAGAGTAGGAGACTAGTGGTTAGAGTGGAGGGCGGCAGGTAGACTAGTGGTTAGAGTGGAGGGGCAGCAGGTAGACTAGTGGTTAGAGTGGAGGGGCGGCAGGTAGACTAGTGGTTAGAGTGGAGGGGCGGCAGGTAGACTAGTGGTTAGAGTGGAGGGGCGGCAGGTAGACTAGTGGTTAGAGTGGAGGGGCGGCAGGTAGACTAGTGGTTAGAGTGGAGGGGCGGCAGGTAGACTAGTGGTTAGAGTGGAGGGGCGGCAGGTAGACTAGTGGTTAGAGTGGAGGGGCGGCAGGTTAGTGGTTAGAGTGGAGGGGCAGGTAGACTAGTGGTTAGAGTGGAGGGGCGGCAGGTAGAATGGTTAGAGTGGAGGGGCAGGTAGACTAGTGGTTAGAGTGGAGGGGCGGCAGGTAGACTAGTGGTTAGAGTGGAGGGGCGGCAGGTAGACTAGTGGTTAGAGTGGAGGGGACTAGTGGTTAGAGTGGAGGGGCGGCAGGGTAGACTAGTGGTTAGAGTGGAGGGGCGGCAGGGTAGACTAGTGGTTAGAGGGGAGGGGCGGCAGGTAGACTAGTGGTTAGAGTGGAGGGGCGGCAGGGTAGCCTAGTGGTTAGAGTGGAGGGGCGGCAGGTAGACTAGTGGTTAGAGTGGAGGGGGGAGGGGAGGGAGCAGGTAGACTAGTGGTTAGAGTGGAGGGGCGGCAGGTAGACTAGTGGTTAGAGGAGGGTTGGGGGAGTGGAGGGCGGCAGGTAGACTAGTGGTTAGAGTGGAGGGGCGGCAGGTAGACTAGTGGTTAGAGTGGAGGGGCGGCAGGGTAGACTAGTGGTTAGAGTGGAGGGGCAGGGTAGACTAGTGGTTAGAGGGGAGGGGCGGCAGGTAGACTAGTGGTTAGAGTGGAGGGGCGGCAGGGTAGCCTAGTGGTTAGAGTGGAGGGGCGGCAGGTAGACTAGTGGTTAGAGTGGAGGGGTGGAGGGGCAGCAGGTAGACTAGTGGTTAGAGTGGAGGGGCAGCAGGTAGACTAATGTTTAGAGTGGAGGGGCGGCAGGTAGACTAGTGGTTAGAGTGGAGGGGCGGCAGGTAGACTAGTGGTTAGAGTGGAGGGGCGGCAGGTAGCCTAGTGGTTAGAGTGGAGGGGCGGCAGGTAGCCTCGTGGTTAGAGTGGAGGGGCGGCAGGTAGCCTCGTGGTTAGAGTGGAGGGGCGGCAGTTAGACTAGTGGTTAGAGTGGAGGGGCGGCAGGTAGACTAGTGGTTAGAGTGGAGGGGCGGCAGGTAGACTAGTGGTTAGAGTGGAGTGGCGGCAGGTAGCCTAGTGGTTAGAGTGGAGGGGCGGCAGGTAGACTAGTGGTTAGAGTGGAGGGGCGGCAGGTAGACTAGTGGTTAGAGTGGAGGGGCGGAGGGGCGGCAGGTAGACTAGTGATTAGAGTGGAGGGGCGGCAGGTAGACTAGTGGTTAGAGTGGAGGGGCGGCAGGTAGACTAGTGGTTAGAGTGGAGGGGCGGCAGGTAGACTAGTGGTTAGAGTGGAGGGGCGGCAGGTAGACTAGTGGTTAGAGTGGAGGGGCGGCAGGTAGACTAGTGGTTAGAGTGGAGGGGCGGCAGGTAGACTAGTGGTTAGAGTGGAGGGGCGGCAGGTAGACTAGTGGTTAGAGTGGAGGGGCGGCAGGTAGCCTCGTGGTTAGAGTGGAGGGGCGGCAGGTAGACTAGTGGTTAGAGTGGAGGGGCGGCAGGGTAGACTAGTGGTTAGAGTGGAGGGGCGGCAGGTAGACTAGTGGTTAGAGTGGAGGGGCGGCAGGTAGACTAGTGGTTAGAGTGGAGGGGCGGCAGGTAGACTAGTGGTTAGAGTGGAGGGGCGGCAGGTAGACTAGTGGTTAGAGTAGAGGGGCGGCAGGTAGACTAGTCTGAATCATTCGATTTTTTTGTTTTAATACTGTCCATATGTAGCTTGTTTCTGGTCGCAGGTTCAGGAATGGCTGAAGATTTGCAACATTTACCCGGCGCTAACTCTGCAGACGGCACTACTGGGTGATCTGAAACGTCATAGTCAATCCAATAGTATAATAATGCTTTTAGTAAAAAAAATCCGGTTTGGATGCGCGCTGTGTTAAGAAGCAGTGTGCGGCTTGGTTGGGTTGTGTTTCGGAGGACGCATGACTTTCAACCTTCGTCTCTCCCGAGCCGTACGGGAGGTGTAGCGATAAGACAAGATAGTAGCTACTAAAACAACATTTGGATACCACGAAATTGGGGTGAAAAAGGTGTAAAAAATATATATATATTTTTTTTTTCATTTACAATCTCTAGAAACAATGAGAATAGAAAGGTTCAGAAAATTTGTGAAACATCACAGCACAGTTGAAAAAAATATATGGCAAATAGAAATCCAATATGTTCGGTGTTAAGAGATATGGAGCTGAAGGATGGGACTGGATGGTGTTAAGAGATAGATGAGAGGGGTTGAATGAAGATGGGACTGGATGGTGTTAAGAGATAGATGGGAGGGGTTGAATGGAGCTGAAGGATGGGACTGGATGGTGTTAAGAGATAGATGGGAGGGGTTGAATAGAGCTGAAGGGTGGGACTGGATGGTGTTGAGAGATAGATGGGAGGGGTTGAATGGAGCTGAAGGATGGGACTGGATGGTGTTCAGAGATAGATGGGAGGGGTTGAATGGAGCTGAAGGATGGGACTGGATGGTATTCAGAGATAGATGGGAGGGGTTGAATGGAGCTGAAGGATGGGACTGGATGGTGTTCAGAGATAGATGGGAGGGGTTGAATAGAGCTGAAGGGACTGGATGGTGTTAAGAGATAGATGGGAGGGGTTGAATGGAGCTGAAGGGTGGGACTGGATGGGAGGGGTTGAGGGGAGCTGAAGGATGGGACTGGATGGTGTTAAGAGATAGATGGGAGTGGTTGATTGGAGCTGAAGGATGGGACTGGATGGGAGGGGTTGAGGGGAGCTGAAGGATGGGACTGGATGGTGTTAAGAGATAGATGGGAGGGGTTGAATGGAGCTGGGACTGGATGGTGTTAAGAGATAGATGGGAGGGGTTGAATGGAGCTGAAGGGTGGGACTGGATGGGAGGGGTTGAGGGGAGCTGAAGGATGGGACTGGATGGTGTTAAGAGATAGATGGGAGTGGTTGATTGGAGCTGAAGGATGGGACTGGATGGTGTTAAGAGATAGATGGGAGGGGTTGAATGGATCTGAAGGATGGGACTGGATGGTGTTAAGAGATAGATGGGAGTGGTTGATTGGAGCTGAAGGATGGGACTGGATGGGAGGGGTTGAGGGGAGCTGAAGGATGGGACTGGATGGTGTTAAGAGATAGATGGGAGGGGTTGAATGGAGCTGGGACTGGATGGTGTTAAGAGATAGATGGGAGGGGTTGAATGGAGCTGAAGGGTGGGACTGGATGGGAGGGGTTGAGGGGAGCTGAAGGATGGGACTGGATGGTGTTAAGAGATAGATGGGAGTGGTTGATTGGAGCTGAAGGATGGGACTGGATGGTGTTAAGAGATAGATGGGAGGGGTTGAATGGATCTGAAGGATGGGACTGGATGGTGTAAAATAGATTTTGTCCATAAAATGTATATAGTATGAATAAGCTGGACATACAGGCCTGTTGTTTACTCCAGTTCGGGGAGGGGTGGTAGGTTTGGAATAACGGAAATATATATACAAAAATGTGTGTGTGTGTGTGTGTGTGTGTGTGTGTAAATGTATGTATTTATACGTGTATGTGTGTATGTAAACTCAGCAAAAAATCATCCTCTCAACTGTCAACTGCGTTTATTTTCAGCAAACTTAACATGTGTAAATATTTGTATGAACATAACAAGATTCAACAACTGAGACATAAACTGAACAAGTTCCACAGACATGTGACTAACAGAAATGGAATAATGTGTCCCTGAACAAAGGGTCAAAATCAAAAGTAACAGTCAGTATCTGGTGTGGCCACCAGCTGCATTAAGTCTCCTCCTCACGGACTGCACCAGATTTGCCAGTTCTTGCTGTGAGATGTTACCCAACTCTTCCACCAAGGCACCTGCAAGTTCCCGGACATTTCGAGGCCCTCACCCGCTGATCCAACAGGTCATGGCAGAACACTGATCAAATCATGCACAGAACGAGCAGTATGGCTGGTGGCATTGTCATGCTGGAGGGTCATGTCAGGATGAGCCTGCAGGAAGGGTACCACATGAGGGAGGAGGATGTCTTCCCTGTAATGCACCGCGTTGATATTGCCTGCAATGACAACAAGCTCAGTCCGATGATGAGTACAGGCCTCGGTGTAACGCTCATTCCTTCAACGATAAACGCGAATCCGACTATCACCCCTGGTGAGACAAACCGCAACTCGTCAGTGAAGAGCACTTTTTGCCAGTCCTGTCTGGTGAGGACCTGCCTTACAACAGATCTACAAGCCCTCAGTCCAGCCTCTATCAGCCTATTGCGGACAGTCTGAGCACTGATGAAGGGATTGTGCGTTACTGGTGTAACTCGGGCAGTTGTTGTTGCCATCCTGTACCTGTCCCGCAGGTGTGATTCTTGGATGTACCGATCCTGTGCAGGTGTTGTTACACGTGGTCTGCCACTGCGAGGACGATCAACTGTCCGTCCTGTCTCCCTGTAGCGCTGTCTTAGGTGTCTCACATTACGGACATTGCAATTTATTACCCTGGCCACATCTGCAGTCCTCATGCCTCCTTGCAGCATGCCTAAGGCACGTTCACACAGATGAGCAGGAACCCTGGGCTTCTTTCTTTTGGTGTTTTTCAGAGTCAGTAGAAAGGCCTCTTTAGTGTCCTAAGTTTTCATAACTGTGATCTTAATTGCCTACCGTCTGTAAGTCGTTAGTGTCTTGACGACCTTTCCACAGGTCCATTAATTGTTTACGGTTCATTGAATAATGATGGGAAACAGTGTTTAAACCCTTTACAATGAAGATCTGTGAACTTATTTCTATTTTTACAAATTATCTTTGAAAGACAGGGTCCTGAAAACGGGGGACGTTTCTTTTTTTGTTGAGTTTACATATAATATATAATATATATTATATATTTGCAAAAGAATATATATTGGAAGTGATGCAGACAATTATATTGGTGGAAGCTACAATCTATCTGCACTATTAAAGCTGATCCGCCCACTAACAAAGAGAGAGAGAGAGAGAGAGAGAGAGAGACAGACAGAGAGAGAGAGAGAGAGAGAGACAGAGACAGAGAGAGAGAGAGAGGCATCAGACCCTCGTGACAGAGACTCATCTATCTCTCTCTAGACAGTGTTATTATGGTGTGTGAACATCCACCCACACAACACACTCCCTGTAATGTCAGCGTAGGTGCTTCTCAGCCACATCCGTTGTTTTACATGTTTGGCTGAAGAAGAAAAGGAGAAAAAAAGGCCCTCTTGGCATCAAAAGTGTCACGTGGAAGATGATACCAATAGAAGGATGAAAGTTTTACGCAGTGGAACAACAGAGCTCATCTAACCATGACTTTATGAGCCGGGGTTTACTGTGATTAATGGGTCTGTGGCAACTTTCAAAACCGAATCAATTGTCCTCTATTGTCCTCCTGGTCAATAGAGGCTCTGCTTATCTTACCTAGACTGTGTGGTTACCTGTCTGTGTGTTTACCTGTCTGTGTGCTGTGTGGTTACCTGGCTGTGTGGTTACCTGTCTGTGTGCTGTGTGGTTACTTGGCTGTGTGGTTACTTGGCTGTGTGGTTACCTGGCTGTGTGGTTTCCTGGTTGTGTGGTTACCTGGCTGTGTGCTGTGTGGTTACCTGGCTGTGTGTTTACCTGTCTGTGTGCTGTGTGGTTACCTGGCTGTGTGGTTACCTGTCTGTGTGCTGTGTGGTTACCTGTCTGTGTGCTGTGTGGTTACTTGGCTGTGTGGTTACCTGTCTGTGTGCTGTATGGTTACTTGGCTGTGTGGTTACTTGGCTGTGTGGTTACCTGGCTGTGTGATTTCCTGGTTGTGTGGTTACCTGGCTGTGTGTTGTGTGGTTACCTGGCTGTGTGTTGTGTGGTTACATGGCTGTGTGCTGTGTGGTTACCTGCCTGTGTGCTGTGTGGTTACCTGGCTGTGTGGTTACCTGGCTGTGTGCTGTGTGGTTACCTGTCTGTGTGGTTACCTGCCTGTGTGCTGTGTGGTTACCTGGCTGTGTGGTTACCTGGCTGTGTGGTTACCAGGCTGTGTGGTTACTTGGCTGTGTGGTTACCTGGCTGTGTGGTTACCTGGCTGTGTGTTGTGTGGTTACCTGGCTGTGTGGTTACCTGTCATTGTGCTGTATGGTTACCTGTCTGTGTGCTGTGTGGTTAGCTGGCTGTGTGGTTACCTGTCTGTGTGCTGTATGGTTACCTGGCTGTGTGCTGTGTGGTTATCTGGCTGTGTGGTTACCTGGCTGTGTGCTCTGTGGTTACCTGTCTGTGCGGTTACCTGTCTGTGTGCTGTATGATTACCTGGCTGTGTGTTTACCTGTCTGTATGGTTACCTGTCTGTGTGGTTACCTGGCTGTGTGCTGTATGGTTACCTGGCTGTGTGGTTACCTGTCTGTATGGTTACCTGTCTGTGTGGTTACCTGGCTGTGTGCTGTATGGTTACCTGGCTGTGTGCTGTGTGGTTACCTGGCTGTGTGCTGTGTGGTTACCTGTCTGTGTGCTGTATGGTTACCTGGCTGTGTGCTGTATGGTTACCTGGCTGTGTGTTTGTACCCCTGCTTATCTGATCTGATCTGTGTTTTCCAGCTGTGATCCCGCTGACCGACTCAGAACACAAGCTGCTATCTCTCCACTTCGCTACGGACCCTGGGAAGGACTGGGAGTGGAGCCGAGACCACAACGACAACATCAAGCTAGCCAAGTGAGTTAGGTACAACAAACGACAAACAGGTGGTGGTGGTGGAGGGGGTAGTAGGGGTGGAGGGGGTAGTAGAGGTGGAGGGGGTCGTAGAGGGGTGGAGGGGGTAGTAGAGGTGGAGTGGGTAGTAGGGGTGGAGGGGGTAGTAGAGGTGGAGGCGGTAGTAGGGGTGGAGGGGGTAGTAGAGGGGTGGAGGGGGTAGTAGAGGTGGAGGGGGTAGTAGGGGTGGAGGGGACAGTTAAAGCCCTGCTTCCTCTCTGTGGGAGGACAGTAAATACAGAGGAGAAGTGAGAAAAACAAAGACAGAAAGGAGGAGAGGAGATCCCCCTCTAATCATAGAAAGGAGGATATGAGATCCCCCTCTAATCATAGAAAGGAGGATATGAGATCCCCCTCTAATCATAGAAAGGAGGATATGAGATCCCCCTCTAATCATAGGAGGAGAGGAGATCCCCCTCTAATCATAGAAAGGAGGAGAGGAGATCCCCCTCTAATCATAGAAAGGAGGATATGAGATCCCCCTCTAATCATAGGAGGAGAGGAGATCCCCCTCTAATCATAGAAAGGAGGAGAGGAGATCCCCCTCTAATCATAGGAGGAGAGGAGATCCTCTAATCATAGGAGAGGAGATCCCCCTCTAATCATAGGAGGAGAGGAGATCCTCTAATCATAGAGTCATTATCTCTAGGCGTCGTACATCATTATCTTCTATAGCGCTGCTTTACACAGAGGATCTCAACTCTGATCTGAATGGCATAATCACATGGAACACTGTCTGCCTGTCGTGGAGCACTGTCTGTCTGTCTGTCTGTCTGTCTGTCTGTCTGTCTGTCATGGAGCACTGTCTGTCTGTCATGGAGCACTGTCTGTCTGCCTGTCGTGGAGCACTGTCTGTCTGTCTGTCTGTCTGTCATGGAGCACTGTCTGTCTGTCATGGAGCACTGTCTGTCTGTCTGTCTGTCTGTCTGTCTGTCATGGAGCACTGTCTGTCTGTCATGGAGCACTGTCTGTCTGTCTGTCTTGGAGCACTGTCTGTCTGTCTGTCTTGGAGCACTGTCTGTCTGTCTGTCTTGGAGCACTGTCTGTCTGTCTGTCTTGGAGCACTGTCTGTCTGTCATGGCACACTGTCTGTCTGCCTGTCATGGAACACTGTCTGTCTGTCATGGAGCACTGTCTGTCTGTCATGGAGCACTGTCTGTCTGTCATGGAGCACTGTCTGTCTGCCTGTCATGGAGCACTGTCTGTCTGTCATGGAGCACTGTCTGCCTGTCATGGAGCACTGTCTGTCTGTCATGGAGCACTGTCTGTCTGTCATGGAGCACTGTCTATCTGTCATGGAGCACTGTCTGTCTGTCATGGAACACTGTCTGTCATGGAGCACTGTCTGCCTGTCATGGAGCACTGACTGTCTGTCATGGAGCACTGTCTGCCTGTCTTGGAGCACTGTCTGTCTGTCATGAAGCACTGTCTGGCTGTCTGTCTGTCTGTCATGGAGCACTGTCTGTCTGTCTGTCTGTCATGGAGCACTGTCTGTCTGCCTGTCTTGGAGCACTGTCTGTCTGCCTGTCATGGAGCACTGTCTGTCTTTCTGTCATGGAGCACTGACTGTCTGTCATGGAGCACTGACTGTCTGTCATGGAGCACTGACTGTCTGTCATGGAGCACTGTCTGCCTGTCTTGGAGCACCGTCTGTCTGCCTGTCATGGAGCACTGTCTGTCTGCCTGTCATGGCGCACTGTCTGTCTGTCTGTCATGGAGCACTGTCTGTCTGTCATGGAGCACTGACTGTCTGTCATGGAGCACTGACTGTCTGTCATGGAGCACTGACTGTCTGTCATGGAGCACTGTCTGCCTGTCTTGGAGCACTGTCTGTCTGCCTGTCATGGAGCACTGTCTGCCTGTCATGGAGCACTGACTGTCTGTCATGGAGCACTGTCTGAAGGTGTTTGTGAAGTTACAGACTCTGAAGGTGTTTGTGAAGTTAGAGCTCCTGTCTTTTTTGCTATTTACTTTTCTATCTAAAAGACAGTTTTAAGATTTTAAAAATAAGTTTCTAGTGGAGTTAAAGGCACTACAATGATGCAATGGAGCCTTGCCTCGGTTGCAACTGAGGTCTTTTATGGTCCTTCTCCCTTGGAGCAGCTGGGTTCTCTGGCAGCAGCTGACAATATGTAAATAACTCTGTCCATTTACTTTGTCAAGTAAGTTTCCAGTGTATTCCACTGCAAGACAAAATAGAACGTTTTTAGGGCCCTGGTCAATCAGACAAAACAGGAAGGTGTAGGGGCCCTGGTCAACAAGACAAAACAGGAAGGTGTAGGGGCCCTGGTCAACAAGACAAAACAGGAAGGTGTAGGGGCCCTGGTCAACAAGACAAAACAGGAAGGTGTAGGGCCCTGGTCAACCAGACAAAACAGGAAGGTGTAGGGGCCCTGGTCAACAAGACAAAACAGGAAGGTGTAGGGGCCCTGGTCAACAAGACAAAACAAGAAGGTGTAGGGGCCCTGGTCAACAAGACAAAACAGGAAGGTGTAGGGGCCCTGGTCAACAAGACAAAACAGGAAGGTGTAGGGCCCTGGTCAACCAGACAAAACAGGAAGGTGTAGGGGCCCTGGTCAACAAGACAAAACAGGAAGGTGTAGGGGCCCTGGTCAACAAGACAAAACAGGAAGTTATAGGGCCCTGGTCAACCAGACAAAACAGGAAGGTGTAGGGGCCCTGGTCAATCAGACAAAACAGGAAGGTGTAGGGGCCCTGGTCAACCAGACAAAACAGGAAGGTGTAGGGGCCCTGGTCAACAAGACAAAACAGGAAGGTGTAGGGGCCCTGGTCAACAAGACAAAACAGGAAGGTGTAGGGCCCTGGTCAACCAGACAAAACAGGAAGGTGTAGGGGCCCTGGTCAACAAGACAAAACAGGAAGGTGTAGGGCCCTGGTCAACCAGACAAAACAGGAAGGTTTAGGGGCCCTGGTCAACAAGACAAAACAGGAAGGTGTAGGGCCCTGGTCAATCAGACAAAACAGGAAGGTGTAGGGCCCTGGTCAATCAGACAAAACAGGAAGTTATAGGGCCCTGGTCAATCAGACAAAACTGGAAGGTGTAGGGGCCCTGGTCAATCAGACAAAACAGGAAGGTGTAGGGCCCTGGTCAACCAGACAAAACTGGAAGTTTTAGGGCCCTGGTCAATCAGACAAAACTGGAAGTTTTAGGGCCCTGGTCAATCAGAACGTTATAGGGCCCTGGTCAATCAGAACGTTATAGGGCCCTGGTCAATCAGAACGTTATAGGGCCCTGGTCAATCAGAACGTTATAGGGCCCTGGTCAATCAGAACGTTATAGATGCCCTGGTCAATCAGAACGTTATAGGGCCCTGGTCAATCAGAACGTTTTAGGGCCCTGGTCAATCAGAACGTTATAGGGCCCTGGTCAATCAGAACGTTATAGGGCCCTGGTCAATCAGAACGTTATAGGGCCCTGGTCAATCAGAACGTTATAGGGCCCTGGTCAATCAGAACGTTATAGGGCCCTGGTCAATCAGAAGGCCCCTGGTCAATCAGCGTTATAGGGCCCTGGTCAATCAGAACGTTATAGGGCCCTGGTCAATCAGAACGTTATAGGGCCCTGGTCAATCAGAACGTTATAGGGCCCTGGTCAATCAGAACGTTATAGGGCCCTGGTCAATCAGAACGTTATAGGGCCCTGGTCAATCAGAACGTTATAGGGCCCTGGTCAATCAGAACGTTATAGGGCCCTGGTCAATCAAGTCAGCTAACTGTGCTGCTGTAGTGTTCAATTTTAATTCATTGCTAAATAGACTCAGCAACTGCGTTTATTTTCAGCAAACTTAACATGTGTAAATATTTGTATGAACATAACAAGATTCAACAACTGAGACTAAACAAGTTCCACAGACATCGAGACCGTGGACTGCACCAGATTTGCCCGTTCTTGCTGTGAGATGTTACCCCACTCTTCCACCAAGGCACCTGCAAGTTCCCGGACATTTCTGGGGGGGAATGGCCCTAGCCCTCACCCTCCGATCCAACAGGTCCCAGACGTGCTCAATGGGATTGAGATCTAGGCTCTTCGCTGGCCATGGCAGAACAATGACATTCCGGTCTTGCAGGAAATCACGCACAGAACGAGCAGTATGGCTGGTGGCATTGTCATGCTGGAGGGTCATGTCAGGATGAGCCTGCAGGAAGGGTACCACATGAGGGAGGAGGATGTCTTCCCTGTAACACACAGCGTTGAGATTGTCTGCAATGACAACAAGCTCAGTCCGATGATGCTGTGACACACCGCCCCAGACCATGATGGATCCTCCACCTCCAAATCGATCCCGCTCCAGAGTACAGGCCTCGGTGTAACGCTCATTCCTTCAACGATAAACGCGAAACCGAGACTCGTCAGTGAAGAGCACTTTTTGCCAGTCCTGTCTGGTCCAGCGACGGTGGGTTTGTGCCCATAGGCGACGTTGTTGCCGGTGTTGTCTGGTGTGGACCTGCCTTACAACAGGCCTACAAGCCCTCAGTCCAGCCTCTCTCAGCCTATTGCGGACAGACTGAGCACTGATGGAGGGATTGTGCGTTCCTGGTGTAACTCAGGCAGTTGTTGTTGCCATCCTGTACCTGTCCCGCAGGTGTGATTCTTGGATGTACCGATCCTGTGCAGGTGTTGTTTCACGTGGTCTGCCACTGCGAGGACGATCAGCTGTCCGTCCTGTCTCCCTGTAGAGCTGTCTTAGGTGTCTCACAGTACGGACATTGCAATTTATTGCCCTGGCCACATCTGCAGTCCTCATGCCTCCTTGCAGCATGCCTAAAGGCACGTTCACGCAGATGAGCAGGGACCCTGGGCATCTTTCTTTTGGTGTTTTTCAGAGTCAGTAGAAAGGCCTCTTTAGTGTCCTAAGTTTTCAGAACTGTGATCTTAATTGCCTACCGTAAGTCGTTAGTGTCTTGACGACCTTTCCACAGGTCCATTCATTGTTTACGGTTCATTGAACAAGCATGGAAAACAGTGTTTAAACCCTTTACAATGAAGATCTGTGAACTTATTTGGATTTGTACTAATTATCTTTGAAAGACAGAATCCTGAAAAAGGGACGTTTCTTTTTTTTGCTGAGTTTATATTTCTTCAAAAGCGTAGCATTTATAATCCAGATTTACTGTTGCTATCTAATGTTCGTAACCTTTCTCCCTCAGTTTAATCCTGTCTCTGGAAGCCAAACTGAACCTGCTGCATAACTACATGAACGTAACATGGATCAGGATACCATCTGAGACCAGGGTACCTCTCTCTCTTTCTCTTCCACATTGATTGGCTAATGCCAGCAAATAATTGTTGTGAATGAATTTGATAGGTTGTTCTGCATTCGTGTTGTACTGCCAGCTCCCCATTGATTGGCTAATGCCAGCAAATAGTTGTTGTGAATAGATTTGATAGGTTGTTCTGCATCCGTGTTGTACTGCCAGCTCCCCAGCACCTTACTGTACAAGGAATAAAGCAAACTACGATTTGATGTCATAGTCTTGAAATGGAGTAGATTAGACAGGTCAACATCATTTACTGATGGTGCTTCCTCTCCCTCCCCTCTCTCTCTCTCCAGGCTCCCTGGCCCAGCCGGAGTCTCCCACGGCGTCCCACGGGGGCGACGACGTCCAGTCTCTAGCCGACTCCATGGACTCCGACCGAGACTCCGTCTGCAGCAACTCCAACGTCAACAACGGCAAGGTCTCTGCAAAGGACAAGGACAAGGATCCCAAGGAGAAGACGGAGAGGCAGCAACAGCGTAAAGACAAGGACAAGACCAGGACGGACTCTGTGGCCAACAAGCTAGGCAGCTTCAGCAAAACACTTGGTATCAAGCTGAAGAAGAACATGGGAGGTCTGGGAGGGCTGGTCCACGGAAAGATCAACCGCTCCAACTCTGGAGGCAACGGCCGGAACAACGGAGGAATGGGGGGCGGCAACGGAGGAGGGGGGGGCGGCGGCAATGGAGGAGGGACAGAGAATAACGTAGAGAAGAAGAAGGAGAAAAAGGAAGGAAAAGCCCGGAAGGATGGAGGAGGAGGAGAGAAGGAGGGCCAGTCTGCGAGTACGTCCTTCTCCTCGGACAAGACCACCAGCCCGTCTCCCACCGAGCGTCCCCCAGGCGTGCCCTCTCCTCCCGGGGAACGGGACAGGGACAGGGGGGGTCTCCTGGCCAGGCTGGTGGGGGACAAGGCCCTGTCGGAGCACTGGAAGTACAGCACAGACGTCAAGCTGAGCCTCAACATACTGAGAGCCGCCATGCAGGGCGAGAGGAAGTTCATCTTCGCCGGCCTTCTCCTCACCTCCCATCGCCACCAGTTCCACGAGGAGATGATCTCCTTCTACCTGACCTCCGCTCAGGAGCGCTTCTCTGCCGAGCAGGAGACCAGGAGGAAGGAAGGAGAGAAGAAACCTGCAGCAAACTCTACAACCACGACTACTATGACCAACGGGCCCTCCAACGCCCTGAAGAAACCAGAGCAGGAGAGCGCCCCTCACCGGGAGAGAGAGAGGGAGAAGGAAAGAGAGAGAGAAAAGGAGAGGGAGAGAGAGAGGGAGAGAGAGGGGAGAGAGAGAGGGAGAGAGAGAGAAAGGGAGAGAGAGAAGGAGAGAGAGAGGGAGAGAGAGAGGGAGAGAGAGAGAGAAAGGGAGAGAGAGAGGGAGCGAGACACCCGCACCCCTCCTCCTCCTCCCTCCTGCCCTCCTCCTCCTACTCCCCTTCCCCAGGACTTCATCTCTTCCCCAGCCAGACACCACCAAAGCCATACCCCTCACACCCCCCCACAGATTGCCCTGAAGATGCAGGGCCGCCACAGCCCCTCCCCCAACTCCTCCCCCAGCAACGGTGCTACCAGGAGACCGGGGTCCGTCCCCCCTGTCCCCAGGCCCGTCCCAACTACAGTCCCAGTGTCAGCCCACTACAGCCATACCCCTCCCATCCAGAGGTCCAGTATCATCCAGCTGAGAGACGTCAACCTCCAGGCCCTCCAGGCACCCAGCTTCCAGCCGGACGACCCCCAGCCCAGCTACAAGCCTCCTCTGGTGGGCACCCTGAAGACCTGTGCCACTTACCCCCAGCAGAACCGCTCTCTGTCCTCCCAGAGCTACTCTCCAGCCCGCCTGTCTGGGGTCCGTTTGGGCGCCGGGGTCAACCACACCCACCCGGGGGTCCCAGGCACCACGGAGCCCTACAACATGCCTGGGGAGCACAAGTCCCATACCTATACCAACGGCTTCAACGCTAGCCACATACAGGACTGTCTGGAGTTCGCCGACGCCGACGTAACTCAGACCTGGGGGAGCAGTAGGGTCACCAGGACGGGTTCGGGGGTCCGACAAGGTCAAAAGTCAGATCGGTAGCGCCGGTGGGGTTGCCTGGTGTACTGCCTGCAGCAGAGGAGATGCAAGAGGGAGAAGTGCTCCTTCTACGGTCGCCCGGAGACAGATAACTACTGTTCCTACTGCTTCAAGGAGGATCTGAAACACAAGGAGAGGGAGGCCAAGGCTCTCAGTAGGCCTGGGTAGCCCCTGGTAGCGCCAGCCAGAGGTGCTGCTACTCTATAGCCTGGTGTGCTATCTATCGCACGACAGGTACTGCAAACCCCAGCTGCTGACAACGCAACACAACAGACAGACAGACAGAACTGTGTCCATAGAGAAGGCGATAGAGCAGGTTCTACTCAATAGACTGTCTGTGGCCGTTGGGACATCCAGACAGACAGACAGACAGACAGACATGCTCAGAGCCTGTTGATCGCCTGCTCTGTTTGAAACGTTTGATTCCTGTCACTTCTTCTGTCTCAGTGTACAGTACAGGAGGCTACTGTAAAGGACACAACTACTTGATGACAAGAAGGGTAGATCTCTGTCCACTTAACATCTTTGGCCAGCAGGAATTTATAACTTTGTTCGTTAAAAAAAATTGGTTCAACTTCAATTTTTGGTTAGTATTATGGAGAAATGTCTTGTGTTTTTTGCCCACAACTTGAATGGCAAACTAAGATATAATTTCAGGCAGATACAGTACACATAAAAATAGCAATTGCATTTTGTTGTGCAGTGGTTCAAACGTAAACTTAAATCGAACATCTAACTAAAAACGTACTGTTTTGATCTTAAAATCTTCAACCAACTTTAAAAACAAACTTCTCAAAGCAATACGTTAGTAACTTCAACGTTTTTGTTTTATTTTTAATCAATAATTGTCCTAATGGCAACTCACTGTGAACCCTTTCTGTTGTCTATGCAACTCATGTTGGCTTCAGTAGAGAGTTCAAATCTGTTGTCTAGGCAACTCATGTTGGCTTCAGTAGAGAGTTCAAATCTGTTGTCTAGGCAACTCATGTTGGCTTCAGTAGAGAGTTCAAATCTGTTGTCTAGGCAACTCATGTTGGCTTCAGTAGAGAGTTCAAATCTGTTGTCTAGGCAACTCATGTTGGCTTCAGTAGAGAGTTCAAATCTGTTGTCTAGGCAACTCATGTTGGCTTCAGTAGAGAGTTCAAATCTGTTGTCTAGGCAACTCATGTTGGCTTCAGTAGAGAGTTCAAATCCTCTGGTGCAGCTGAAAGACAATAGACGACAACAGGCCGGATATTCAGTCAACTGCAAACAAACCCACACCAAGGACAATAACCGTTTCGTGTGGTGAAAACGGCACTTTGTAAGTTAAATTTGCCGTGTGCCCTCCTCACATTGATTACCCGGTATAAACGATACAACAACTAAATCTAATTGGTTTTAATGAATCGTGCTCCTTACCACAGCGAGGGCAGGGATACTGTTTCCAGTGCTAGTTTGATTGGTCTGCCTCAAAAAAGGTTTTATTTAATGTTTTCCTCTACATTCTAAACGTCTTAGATAAACCGAATGCGTTTTCATCAGCAGTTGATTATCTTGGTTGTTATTCTACAGGTGCTCTGTGGTGTTTGCGACCATTAGGTTTTTTCACATTTGAATATCTTAACGTTCATTACAACGACAAAAGAACATGAAATCTCCTGGCCAAAGATGTTAAATATATAGAGAGAGAACGCTCTTCAAAACACTCCTGAATATAATGCAGTTTGGGATCCTTTTTATGTACCTGGTTCATGGACTCTCACCATTTAAAATGTAAAAAATATGATTTTGTATTCATTTGAGAGTTTTACACAACTTAAATTATTAATTTGCACATTAGATACCAATGTACAGTACATAGCAAAAATGAGGAACAAAATAAGATTAGTATATTGTGTAAAAAAAAAAAAATCAATTTGTGTGTTTTTGTGTATAGAGAATGTGATGAGGGGGAATTTACAAACCAAGGCTATACAAGTGTTATAGAGAAAATATTTTTATATGATTTTCACTAAATGCCATGAAGCAATATTTCGCGCTTTTTTTCTTATGGACACCGTTTGTCACTTTGGTAAGTTACTTTAAGGGCACGGACGTTAGGTGGTGGTGGGGGAGGGGCGAACGCGAAGCGCCGGTTGGTCGAGGTTGGACCTACATCATATCAAGGGAAAATGACCTGTCGTATTGTCATGATTGTCTCAATCAATCTGACATTGAAGGGCTGGTTGGTTTTAAAACGGGTTGATAGATCGTCGATATATATATATATATATATATATATATATACACACAACATCCTTCAAGCATCACCACATTTACGAGATTCTACGGGCATGTGTTACACCCTATCCTGGTTGGTCCACTGGGCTGCGTATTGCCGACCAAACTGTAACATGTGGTTAACCAGACGTTTTAAATGTGAAGAGGGGATATTTCCTAGTTCCTGGTTCATCACGAGTCATCAGAAGTCACATGATGACGGTGAAAACTAATTGTTGTTGTTGTTGTCGTTTTAAATTCATATGTAAAAGCACAACATATATTCATTAATACTATGTTGTACTTCCCACAGTGGGTATCTGTCTGTCCCTACCCACGGCATTATGTTGTCCTATAGTTTAAGGGTTAAAAGACATACTGTTGAGATTCAGGTTGCCTGTATACATAATGTGTCCCAGAGGAGGAGTACTCATCTAGGATCAGGTCCCCCACAGTCCATTCATTATAGTCTTAACAGAGTTGATCCGAGAACAGCACTCCTACTCTGGGAGACTTAATGAATATGGGGCCTGGTGTCTGTGAACCCATCCATCCAGACCTATGGAGTGAACAAACAGAACCCATCCATCCAGAGTCCTATGGAATAAACTGTTATGAACAGAACCCATCCATCCAGAGTCCTATGGTTATGAACCGGTTAGAACCCATCCATCCAGAGTCCTATGGAATAAACTGTTATGAACAACAGTTTAGAACCCATCCATCCAGAGTCCTATGGAGTGAACAGTCCGGTTATGGAGTGAACCATCCATCCAGAGTCTATGGAATAAACAGTTATGAACAGTAACGGTTAGAACCTATCCATCCAGAGTCCTATGGAATAAACAGTTATGAACAGTAACGGTTAGAACCTATCCATCCAGAGTCCTATGGAATAAACAGTTATGAACAGTAACGGTTAGAACCCATCCATCCAGAGTCCTATGGAATAAACAGTTATGAACAGTAACGGTTAGAACCCATCCAACCAGAGTCCTATGGAGTGAACAGTAACGGTTAGAACCCATCCATCCAGAGTCCTATGGAGTGAACAGTAACGGTTAGAACCCATCCATCCAGAGTCCTATGGAATAAACAGTTATGAACAGTATCGGTTAGAACCCATCCATCCAGAGTCCTATGGAATAAACAGTTATGAACAGTATCGGTTAGAACCCATCCATCCAGAGTCCTATGGTATAAACTGTTATGAACAGTAACGGTTAGAACCCATCCATCCAGAGTCCTATGGAATAAACAGTTATGAACAGTATCGGTTAGAACCCATCCATTCAGAGTCCTATGGAATAAACTGTTATGAACAGTAACGGTTAGAACCCATCCATTCAGAGTCCTATGGAATAAACTGTTATGAACAGTAACGGTTAGAACCCATCCATCCAGAGTCCTATGGAATAAACTGTTATGAACAGTAACGGTTAGAACCCATCCATTCAGAGTCCTATGGAATAAACAGTTATGAACAGTAACGGTTAGAACCCATCCATCCAGAGTCCTATGGTATAAACTGTTATGAACAGTAACGGTTAGAACCCATCCATCCAGAGTCCTATGGAATAAACTGTTATGAACAGTAACGGTTAGAACCCATCCATCCAGAGTCCTATGGAATAAACTGTTATGAACAGTAATGGTTTAGAACCCATCCATTCAGAGTCCTATGGTATATGAACAGTAATGGTTTCCATTGAATGGTATAAACTGTTATGAACGGTTAGAACCCATCCATTCAGAGTCCTATGGAATAAACTGTTATGAACAGTAACGGTTAGAACCCATCCATCCAGAGTCCTATGGAATAAACTGTTATGAACAGTAACGGTTAGAACCCATCCATCCAGAGTCCTATGGAATAAACTGTTATGAACAGTAACGGTTAGAACCCATCCATCCAGAGTCCTATGTAATAAACAGTGGGAACGGTAAGTGATGGCATATCAACTAACTCACCTAACTGGTACAGTGTCTTCATCTCTACATAATGGTCAGATTGTATGTATATGCAGAGCCGGGTCTTGAATTTATAGATCTGTCTATAGCAAGATGGCAGGGTGTGTGTGTGTGTGAGAGAGTCTAATCTGAAATACCTCAGTTGTCCTATCCGGGGGTTTTGTGGTTGTCGACAATGGTTTGGCATCGACTTTCACGTCTTTGATTTGCAATAATAATAAATTGTCCTTGTGTTCTGTTGTTGGTTATAGATCAGGGGTTCCCAAACATCCCCCCCCCCATGTTTTCACTCAGAGCCCCCCTTCCAGCGTTGGGTAACATCCCCCCCCCCCCAACCCCCATGTTTTCACTCAGAGCCCCCTTCCAGCGTTGGGTAACACCCCCCCCTCAATCCCCGTCCCACGGCCCCCTCCTGCCCCATGTTTATTTCTATGGGCACAGGCACTGTTAATGACACAAACTGTTGACACCCCGCTTGTTGGTAGAGAGAATTTAGCAGGTTTAAAGCTCATCTGCTATTCTACACAATGTGTCACGGGGTACAAGGAAAATGTTGTCGTTTTAATGCTCATTTTCTTGCAGTTATTTAATTATTTACACATTTGATCACGTCTAATGTGTATTCATGTGATATTTGAGTGACTCAAAAACTACAACGATATTTATGGGCTAAAAAAACCGAAATAAAAAGACGGCCGTGGGCTGATTGATCTGGACATTCCTGACTAGTTATAAATATCTCTCTAATGTGAACAATGACTAACATGACAAGAGGAGCTGATGATGTCATACCCCATTTAGAAATGTCACCTTGTACATTCTACTAATATAACTTTCAGGACTAAGTTTAAAGCTGGACTGAGTTCCTTAAAAAAAATATATATATATATATATACGTATATTTTTTTTAAATGGAGAGGAGGACCACGTGCTGCCGCTGCGGGGTGGGGGGCGGGGGGCGGGGCGCCCACAGTTTGGGAACCGCTGATATAGACGACCACCTATTGTTTCAATCAATCAGCTGTGTTTCAGTACAATGTCTATATGGGGTACATGTCAATGAAGCCAAATGTTAATTTTGTTAGTGTCTTAGTTTGCCCTACATTGCAATAACAACGATAGAGACCTTTGAAAATTGGACCATCCAAACCTTTATTCAAAGAAAGCACTGTTGTGATATTTAAAAAAGGCAAGAAACAATGCTTAACCTACTGTACCAGTGAGTGGATGAGGTGTTGTGCAGCACCAATACCTACCACTGAGTGGATGAGGTCATGTGCAGCACCAATACCTACCAGTGAGTGGATGAGGTGTTGTGCAGCACCAATACCTACCTACCAGTGAGTGGATGAGGTGATGTGCAGCACCAATACCTACCACTGAGTGGATGAGGTGTTGTGCAGCACCAATACCTACCTACCACTGAGTGGATGAGGTCATGGGCAGCACCAGTACCTACCACTGAGTGGATGAGGTGATGTGCAGCACCAATACCTACCTACCACTGAGTGGATGAGGTCATGGGCAGCACCAGTACCTACCACTGAGTGGATGAGGTGATGTGCAGCACCAGTACCTACCACTGAGTGGATGAGGTGATGTGCAGCACCAATACCTACCAGTGAGTGGATGAGGTGTTGTGCAGCACCAATACCTACCAGTGAGTGGATGAGGTGTCGTGCAGCACCAATACCTACCACTGAGTGGATGAGGTGATGTGCAGCACCAGTACCTACCACTGAGTGGATGAGGTGATGTGCAGCACCAATACCTACCAGTGAGTGGATGAGGTGTTGTGCAGCACCAATACCTACCAGTGAGTGGATGAGGTGTTGTGCAGCACCAATACCTACCACTGAGTGGATGAGGTGATGTGCAGCACCAATACCTACCAGTGAGTGGATGAGGTGATGTGCAGCACCAATAACTACCACTGAGTGGATGAGGTGTCGTGCAGCGCCAATACCTACCAGTGAGTGGATGAGGTGATGTGCAGCACCAATACCTACCTACCACTGAGTGGATGAGGTGATGTGCAGCACCAATACCTACCACTGAGTGGATGAGGTGTCGTGCAGCACCAATACCTACCACTGAGTGGATGAGGTGATGTGCAGCACCAGTACCTACCACTGAGTGGATGAGGTGTTGTGCAGCACCAATACCTACCAGTGAGTGGATGAGGTGTTGTGCAGCACCAATACCTACCACTGAGTGGATGAGGTGATGTGCAGCACCAATACCTACCAGTGAGTGGATGAGGTGATGTGCAGCACCAATAACTACCACTGAGTGGATGAGGTGTCGTGCAGCGCCAATACCTACCAGTGAGTGGATGAGGTGTCGTGCAGCACCAATACCTACCACTGAGTGGATGAGGTGTTGTGCAGCACCAATACCTACCACTGAGTGGATGAGGTGTTGTGCAGCACCAATACCTACCACTGAGTGGATGAGGTGATGTGCAGCACCAATAACTACCACTGAGTGGATGAGGTGTTGTGCAGCACCAATACCTACCACTGAGTGGATGAGGTGTTGTGCAGCACCAATACCTACCACTGAGTGGATGAGGTGATGTGCAGCACCAGTACCTACCACTGAGTGGATGAGGTGATGTGCAGCACCAATACCTACCACTGACTGGATGAGGTGATGTGCAGCACCAATACCTACCACTGAGTGGATGAGGTGATGTGCAGCACCAATACCTACCACTGAGTGGATGAGGTGATGTGCAGCACCAATACCTACCACTGAGTGGATGAGGTGATGTGCAGCACCAATACCTATCACTGAGTGGATGAGGTGTCGTGCAGCACCAATACCTACCAGTGAGTGGATGAGGTGTCGTGCAGCACCAATAACTACCAGTGAGTGGATGAGGTGTATACAGGCCCCTGATGAGGTGTCGTGCAGCACCAATACCTACCACTGAGTGGATGAGGTGTCGTGCAGCACCAATAACTACCAGTGAGTGGATGAGGTGATGTGCAGCACCAATACCTACCAGTGAGTGGATGAGGTGTCGTGCAGCACCAATAACTACCAGTGAGTGGATGAGGTGTCGTGCAGCACCAATAACTACCAGTGAGTGGATGAGGTGTTGTGCAGCACCAATATCTACCACTGAGTGGATGAGGTGATGTGCAGAGTTAGTTTTTTGTCTTACCTTGTGAGAGGTAGTGTGTGGTTCATATAGCCCATGCAGTGGGACGTGTTCATCATATCTTAAAACAATTATAATAACACTCATTTATACCCGTCTCACGTTTCTGTCTCTTGTTTGTTGTTTTTTCACTTTTGGGAAATGTTTGAATACTGTAAAATGTTTCTGTGTGGGAGAATATCACCAGTACCAACTAGAGCAGCAAGATGTTTCTGTGTGGGAGAATATCACCAGTACCAACTAGAGCAGCAAAATGTTTCTGTGTGGGAGAATATCACCAGTACCAACTAGAGCAGCAAAATGTTTCTGTGTGGGAGAATATCACCAGTACCAACTAGAGAAGCAAAATGTTTCTGTGTGGGAGAATATCACCAGTACCAACTAGAGCAGCAAAATTTCCAGCAAATGTCTTTTCCACCATTAACCAGGTTTTACAGAGATTCTGGTTGGGGGATGACCGGTTTCCCTGTTTATTCCCTCCTGATTCCAGGAATGTTCCTACCAGGACTTCTGGGAACTTTGGGAATGTTACTGGAATTTATCAACCGTACTGTAGTACAAACCCAGTCCCTCTCTCTCCCTCAGGCCCCCCTTACTGTAGTACAAACCCAGTCCCTCTCTCTCCCTCAGGCCCCCTACCCTAGTACCACCCTAGTACAACCCCAGTCCCTCTCTCTCCCTCAGGCCCACCTTACTGTAGTACAACCCCAGTCCCTCTGTCTCCCTCAGGCCCACCCTACTGTAGTACAACCCCAGTCCCTCTCTCTCCCTCAGACCCACCTTACTGTAGTACAAACCCAGTCCCTCTCTCTCCCTCAGACCCACCTTACTGTAGTACAACCCCAGTCCCTCTGTCTCCCTCAGGCCCACCCTACTGTAGTACAACCCCAGTCCCCTCTCTCCCTCAGACCCACCTTACTGTAGTACAACCCCAGTCCCTCTGTCTCCCTCAGGCCCACCCTACTGTAGTACAACCCCAGTCCCCCTCTCTCCCTCAGACCCACCTTACTGTAGTACAACCCCAGTCCCTCTCTCTCCCTCAGACCCACCCTACTGTAGTACAACCCCAGTCCCTCTCTCTCCCTCAGACCCACCTTACTGTAGTACAACCCCAGTCCCTCTGTCTCCCTCAGGCCCACCCTACTGTAGTACAACCCCAGTCCCTCTCTCTCCCTCAGACCCACCTTACTGTAGTACAACCCCAGTCCCCCTCTCTCCCTCAGGCCTACCTTACTGTAGTACAACCCCAGTCCCTCTCTCTCCCTCAGACCCACCTTACTGTAGTACAACCCCAGTCCCTCTCTCTCCCTCAGGCCCACCTTACTGTAGTACAACCCCAGTCCCTCTCTCTCCCTCAGGCCTACCTTACTGTAGTACAACCCCAGTCCCTCTCTCTCCCTCAGACCCACCTTACTGTAGTACAACCCCAGTCCCTCTCTCTCCCTCAGGCCCACCTTACTGTAGTACAACCCCAGTCCCTCTCTCTCCCTCAGGCCCACCTTACTGTAGTACAACCCCAGTCCTCTCTCTCCCTCCCCCTAGTACAAACCCAGCCCCTACCCTAGTACCACCCTAGTACAACCCCACCTCTCCCTCAGGCCCACCTTAGTAGTACAACCCCAGTCCCTCTCTCTCCCTCAGGCCCACCTTACTGTAGTACAACCCCAGTCCCTCTCTCTCCCTCAGGCCCACCTTACTGTAGTACAAACCCAGTCCCTCTCTCTCCCTCAGACCCACCTTACTGTAGTACAACCCCAGTCCCTCTGTCTCCCTCAGGCCCACCCTACTGTAGTACAACCCCAGTCCCTCTCTCTCCCTCAGACCCCCTTACAGTACAAACCCAGTCCCTCTCTCTCCCTCAGACCCACCTTACTGTAGTACAACCCCACCCTCTGTCTCCCTCAGGCCCACCTACTGTAGTACAACCCCAGTCCCTCTCTCTTCCTCAGACCCACCTTACTGTAGTACAACCCCAGTCCCTCTGTCTCCCTCAGACCCACCTACTGTAGTACAACCCCAGTCCCTCTCTCTCCCTCAGACCCACCTTACTGTAGTACAACCCCAGTCCCCTCTGTCTCCCTCAGGCCCACCCTCTGTAGTACAACCCCAGTCCTCTCTCTCCCTCAGACCCACCTTACTGTAGTACAACCCCAGTCCCCTCTCTCCCTCAGGCCACCTTACTGTAGTACAACCCCAGTCCCCCTCTCCCTCAGACCCACCTTACTGTAGTACAACCCCAGGCCCACCTTACTGTAGTACAACCCCAGTCCCTCTCTCTCCCTCAGGCCCACCTTACTGTAGTACAACCCCAGTCCCTCTCTCTCCCTCAGGCCCACCTTACTGTAGTACAACCCCACAGGCCCACCTTACTGTAGTACAACCCCAGTCCCTCTCTCTCCCTCAGGCCCACCTTACTGTAGTACAACCCCAGTCCCTCTCTCTCCCTCAGGCCCACCTTACTGTAGTACAAACCCAGTCCCTCTCTCTCCCTCAGGCCCCACCTTACTGTAGTACAACCCCAGTCCCTCTCTCTCAGGCCCCCTCAGGTCCCTCTGTCTCCCTACTGTAGTACAACCCCAGTCCCTCTGTCTCCCTCAGGCCCACCCTACTGTAGTACAACCCCAGTCCCTCTCTCTCCTCAGACCCACCTTACTGTAGTACAACCCCAGTCCCTCTCTCTCCCTCAGGCCCACCTTACTGTAGTACAACAGGCCCCCCTACTGTAGTACAACCCCAGTCCCTCTCTCTCCCCTCAGACCCACCTTACTGTAGTACAACCCCAGTCCCTCTGTCTCCCTCAACCCTACTGTAGTACAACCCCAGTCCCTCTCTCTCCCTCAGACCCACCTTACTGTAGTACAACCCCAGTCCCCCTCTCTCCCTCAGGCCTACCTTACTGTAGTACAACCCCAGTCCCTCTCTCTCCCTCAGACCCACCTTACTGTAGTACAACCCCAGTCCCTCTCTCTCCTCAGGCCCCACCTTACTGTAGTACAACCCCAGTCCCCTCTCTCCCTCAGGCCTACCTTACTGTAGTACAACCCCAGTCCCTCTCTCTCCCTCAGGCCCACCTTACTGTAGTACAACCCCAGTCCCTCTCTCTCCCTCAGACCCACCTTACTGTAGTACAACCCCAGTCCCTCTCTCTCCCTCAGACCCACCTTACTGTAGTACAACCCCAGTCCCTCTCTCTCCCTCAGGCCCTCCCTACCCTAAGTACCACCCTAGTACCACCTCACACCAGTACCACCCTAGTACCACCTGAGTACAACCCTAGTACCACCTCACACCAGTACCACCTCACCCTAGTACAACCCCAGTACCTCTCTCTCCCTCAGGCCTACCCCACTGTAGTACCACCCTAGTACCACCCTAGTACCACCCTAGTACAACCCTAGTACCACCTGAGTACAACCCTAGTACCACCTCACACCAGTACCACCTTACTGTAGTACAACCCCAGTACCTCTCTCTTCCTCAGGCCCACCCCACTGTAGTACCACCCTAGTACCACCTTAGTATCACCCTAGTACCACCCTAGTACCAGCCTAGTACCACCTTAGTAACACCCTAGGACCACCCTAGTACAACCTTAGTACCACCCTAGTACCACCCCACACCAGTACCGCCCTAGTACCACCCTAGTACAACCCTAGTACCACCTTAGTACCACCCTAGTACCACCTCACCCTAGTACCACCCTAGTACCACCTCACACCAGTACCACCCTAGTACCACCTGAGTACAACCCCAGTACCACCCCAGTACCACCTTACACCAGTTCTGTTTCTCTTTTCAAAGTAGCAGGAGAACCTAGGATGGCCCAGAGGCTGTAAAACTCTATGTAAAACAATATTTACTAAACAGGGATTAGTAGATCTCCCAAGGGAGAAATATCACTACATGGACAAAAGTATGTGGACACGTGTTCGTCGAGCATCTCATTTAAAAATCATTCATATGGAGGAATGGAGCAGGGGGTTACCCAGACAGGAAGTCCCCATACTGCTCCATTGCTGAATTCTCATGGCCATTTCTCCTAAAGGGTTTCCCAGACAGGAAGTGCCCATACTGCTCAATTCCTCCATTCTCGTGACCATTTGTCCTAAAGGGTTACCCAGACAGGAAGTCCCAGTCTTTACCATGAGGCTTTATTCCACCAAGCTCACAGACCCAGGATGTGTCCCCAATGGCACCCTATTCCCTATATAGTGCACTACTTTTGACCAGAGTCCTATGGAACCCTATTCCCTATATAGTGCACTACTTTTGACCAGAGCTCTATGGCACCCTATTCCCTATTTAGTGCACTACTTTTGACCATAGCCCTTATGGGAATAAGGTGCCATTTCAGACGCTGACCCAGCTCTCTGACCTGTTGCCTCACGTGGCCCTGACTGTGGTTTAAACCCATCTGACCTCGTTCTCTAACCTCTGATCAGTACAATAACACAGGACTGCAACAGGAACCTTCCTCAACAATGGCTTTCATGCTCCACTGCACACTAACACTAGCTAGCTAAGTAGTTAGCACTACTACTGCCTGGAGGTGTTTTTTAAAGAGAAACCCTTCATTCTCACTAACTAACACTAGCTAACACTAACACTAGCTAGCTAAGTAGTTAGCACTACTACTGCCTGGAGGTGTTTTTTAAATATAAACCCTTCATTCTCACTAACTAACACTAGCTAACACTAACACTAGCTAGCTAAGTAGTTAGCACTACTACTGCCTGGAGGTGTTTTTTAAAGAGAAACCCTTCATTCTCACTAACTAACACTAGCTAACACTAACACTAGCTAGCTAAGTAGTTAGCACTACTACTGCCTGGAGGTGTTTTTTAAAGAGAAACCCTTCATTCTCACTAACTAACACTAACACTAGCTAGCTAAGTAGTTAGCACTACTACTGAGTGGCTCCAGAGTGGCACAGTGGTCTAAGGTACTGCACTGCATCTCAGTGTTAGAGGTGTCACTACAAACCCTGGTTTGATTCCAGGCTGTGTCACAACTGTGCCGTGATTAGGAGTCTTATGCACTGAACCATCCCACCATAGTGGACTACTCCGTGGTGGGAAAAGGACCTAATTGTCATACTTGAGTAAAAGTAAAGATACCTTTATAGAAAATTGACTCAAGTAAAATTGAAAGTACCAAGGGTAAAATACAATTTGACTAAACGTTTTAAAGTATTTGGTTTTAAATATTCTTAAGTATCGAGAAAAAAAAAGTAAAGTATATAAATCATTTCAAATGTCTTATATTAAGCAAACCAGATGGCAGGAATTACCCTAAATTGTGAGAGAATTAAAGCAGAAGTGGTTAAAAAGTGAGGGATGAAATAAAGAGAAGTGAAACGTCCGTTTTCAGGTGAAACTACGCAGGGAGAAAAGAGTCCAATGTGTCAATGTCTGGTTGTTATTAGTTATCCTTATGCCTCCTCAGGGAGAAACGAGTCCAATGTGTCAATGTCTGGTTGTTATTAGTTATCCTTATGACTCCTCAGGGAGAAACGAGTCCAATGTCTGGTTGTTATTAGTTATCCTTATGCCTCCTCAGGGAGAAACGAGTCCAATGTCTGGTTGTTATTAGTTATCCTTATGCCTCCTCAGGGAGAAACGAGTCCAATGTGTCAATGTCTGGTTGTTATTAGTTATCCTTATGACTCCTCAGGGAGAAACGAGTCCAATGTCTGGTTGTTATTAGTTATCCTTATGTCTCCTCAGGGAGAAACGAGTCCAATGTCTGGTTGTTATTAGTTATCCTTATGACCCCTCAGGGAGAAACGAGTCCAATGTCTGGTTGTTATTAGTTATCCTTATGACTCCTCAGGGAGAAACGAGTCCAATGTCTGGTTGATATTAGTTATCCTTATGACTCCTCAGGGAGAAACGAGTCCAAAGTGTCAATGTCTGGTTGTTATTAGTTATCCTTATGCCTCCGCAGGGAGAAACGAGTCCAATGTCTGGTTGTTATTAGTTATCCTTATGACTCCTCAGGGAGAAACGAGTCCAATGTGTCAATGTCTGGTTGTTATTAGTTATCCTCATGTCTTCTCAGGGAGAAACGAGTCCAATGTGTCAATGTCTGATTGTTATTAGTTATCCTTATGCCTCCTCAGGGAGAAACGAGTCCAATGTCTGGTTGTTATTAGTTATCCTTAGGACTCCTCAGGGAGAAACGAGTCCAATGTGTCAATGTCTGGTTGTTATTAGTTATCCTTATGACTCCTCAGGGAGAAACGAGTCCAATGTCTGGTTGTTATTAGTTATCCTTATGACTCCTCAGGGAGAAACGAGTCCAATGTGTCAATGTCTGGTTGTTATTAGTTATCCTTATGACTCCTCAGGGAGAAACGAGTCCAATGTCTGGTTGTTATTAGTTATCCTTATGTCTCCTCAGGGAGAAACGAGTCCAATGTCTGGTTGTTATTAGTTATCCTTATGACTCCTCAGGGAGAAACGAGTCCAATGTGTCAATGTCTGGTTGTTATTAGTTATCCTTATTTCTCCTCAGGGAGAAACGAGTCCAATGTCTGGTTGTTATTAGTTATCCTTATGTCTCCTCAGGGAGAAACGAGTCCAATGTCTGGTTGTTATTAGTTATCCTTATGACTCCTCAGGGAGAAACGAGTCCAATGTCTGCTTGTTATTAGTTATCCTTATGACTCCTCAGGGAGAAAAGAGTCCAATGTGTCAATGTCTGGTTGTTATTAGTTATCCTTTTGCCTCCTCAGGGAGAAACGAGTCCAATGTCTGGTTGTTATTAGTTATCCCTATGACTCCTCAGGGAGAAACGAGTCCAATGTCTGGTTGTTATTAGTTATCCTTATGACTCCTCAGGGAGAAACGAGTCCAATGTCTGGTTGTTATTAGTTATCCTTATGACTCCTCAGGGAGAAACGAGTCCAATGTCTGGTTGTTATTAGTTATCCTTATGACTCCTCAGGAGAAACGAGTCCAATGTGTCAATGTCTGGTTGTTATTAGTTATCCTTATGACTCCTCAGGGAGAAACGAGTCCAATGTCTGGTTGTTATTAGTTATCCTTATGACTCCTCAGGGAGAAACGAGTCCAATGTGTCAATGTCTGGTTGTTATTAGTTATCCTTATGACTCCTCAGGGAGAAACGAGTCCAATGTCTGGTTGTTATTAGTTATCCTTATGCCTCCTCAGGGAGAAACGAGTCCAATGTCTGGTTGTTATTAGTTATCCTTATGACTCCTCAGGGAGAAAAGAGTCCAATGTGTCAATGTCTGGTTGTTATTAGTTATCCTTATGACTCCTCAGGGAGAAACGAGTCCAATGTCTGGTTGTTATTAGTTATCCTTATGACTCCTCAGGGAGAAACGAGTCCAATGTCTGGTTGTTATTAGTTATCCTTAGGACTCCTCAGGGAGAAACGAGTCCAATGTCTGGTTGTTATTAGTTATCCTTATGACTCCTCAGGGAGAAAAGAGTCCAATGTATCAATGTCTGGTTGTTATTAGTTATCCTTATGACTCCTCAGGGAGAAACGAGTCCAATGTCTGGTTGTTATTAGTTATCCTTATGACTCCTCAGGGAGAAAAGAGTCCAATGTATCAATGTCTGGTTGTTATTAGTTATCCTTATGACTCCTCAGGGAGAAACGAGTCCAATGTGTGGTTGTTATTAGTTATCCTTACGACTCCTCAGGGAGAAACGAGTCCAATGTCTGGTTGTTATTAGTTATCCTTACGTCTCCTCAGGGAGAAACGAGTCCAATGTCTGGTTGTTATTAGTTATCCTTATGACTCCTCAGGGAGAAACGAGTCCAATGTCTGGTTGTTATTAGTTATCCTTATGACTCCTCAGGGAGAAACGAGTCCAATGTGTCAATGTCTGGTTGTTATTAGTTATCCTTATGCCTCCTCAGGGAGAAACGAGTCCAATGTCTGGTTGTTATTAGTTATCCTTATGACACCTCAGGGAGAAACGAGTCCAATGTGCCAATGTCTGGTTGTTATTAGTTATCCTTATGACACCTCAGGGAGAAACGAGTCCAATGTCTGGTTGTTATTAGTTATCCTTATGTCTCCTCAGGGAGAAACGAGTCCAATGTCTGGTTGTTATTAGTTATCCTTATGACTCCTCAGGGAGAAACGAGTCCAATGTCTGGTTGTTATTAGTTATCCTTATGACTCCTCAGGGAGAAACGAGTCCAATGTGTCAATGTCTGGTTGTTATTAGTTATCCTTATTTCTCCTCAGGGAGAAACGAGTCCAATGTCTGGTTGTTATTAGTTATCCTTATGTCTCCTCAGGGAGAAACGAGTCCAATGTCTGGTTGTTATTAGTTATCCTTATGACTCCTCAGGGAGAAACGAGTCCAATGTCTGGTTGTTATTAGTTATCCTTATGACTCCTCAGGAGAAACGAGTCCAATGTGTCAATGTCTGGTTGTTATTAGTTATCCTCATGTCTTCTCAGGGAGAAACGAGTCCAATGTGTCAATGTCTGGTTGTTATTAGTTATCCTTATGACTCCTCAGGGAGAAACGAGTCCAATGTCTGGTTGTTATTAGTTATCCTTATGACTCCTCAGGGAGAAACGAGTCCAATGTCTGGTTGTTATTAGTTATCCTTATGACTCCTCAGGGAGAAACGAGTCCAATGTGTCAATGTCTGGTTGTTATTAGTTATCCTTATTTCTCCTCAGGGAGAAACGAGTCCAATGTCTGGTTGTTATTAGTTATCCTTATGTCTCCTCAGGGAGAAACGAGTCCAATGTCTGGTTGTTATTAGTTATCCTTATGACTCCTCAGGGAGAAACGAGTCCAATGTGTCAATGTCTGGTTGTTATTAGTTATCCTCATGTCTTCTCAGGGAGAAACGAGTCCAATGTGTCAATGTCTGGTTGTTATTAGTTATCCTTATGACTCCTCAGGGAGAAACGAGTCCAATGTCTGGTTGTTATTAGTTATCCTTATGACACCTCAGGGAGAAACGAGTCCAATGTGCCAATGTCTGGTTGTTATTAGTTATCCTTATGACACCTCAGGGAGAAACGAGTCCAATGTCTGGTTGTTATTAGTTATCCTTATGTCTCCTCAGGGAGAAACGAGTCCAATGTCTGGTTGTTATTAGTTATCCTTATGACTCCTCAGGGAGAAACGAGTCCAATGTCTGGTTGTTATTAGTTATCCTTATGACTCCTCAGGGAGAAACGAGTCCAATGTGTCAATGTCTGGTTGTTATTAGTTATCCTTATTTCTCCTCAGGGAGAAACGAGTCCAATGTCTGGTTGTTATTAGTTATCCTTATGTCTCCTCAGGGAGAAACGAGTCCAATGTCTGGTTGTTATTAGTTATCCTTATGACTCCTCAGGGAGAAACGAGTCCAATGTCTGGTTGTTATTAGTTATCCTTATGACTCCTCAGGGAGAAACGAGTCCAATGTGTCAATGTCTGGTTGTTATTAGTTATCCTCATGTCTTCTCAGGGAGAAACGAGTCCAATGTGTCAATGTCTGGTTGTTATTAGTTATCCTTATGACTCCTCAGGGAGAAACGAGTCCAATGTCTGGTTGTTATTAGTTATCCTTATGACTCCTCAGGGAGAAACGAGTCCAATGTGTCAATGTCTGGTTGTTATTAGTTATCCTTATGACTCCTCAGGGAGAAACGAGTCCAATGTCTGGTTGTTATTAGTTATCCTTATGCCTCCTCAGGGAGAAACGAGTCCAATGTCTGGTTGTTATTAGTTATCCTTATGACTCCTCAGGGAGAAAAGAGTCCAATGTGTCAATGTCTGGTTGTTATTAGTTATCCTCATGTCTCCTCATGTATCCTTATGACTTCTTATGTCTCCTCATGTATCCTTATGACTTCTTATGACTCCTCGTGTATCCTTATGACTCCTCGTGTATCCTTATGACTTCTTATGACTCCTCATGTATCTTTATGACTTCTTATGTCTCCTCATGTATCCTTATGTCTCCTCATGTATCCTTATGACTTCTTATGTCTCCTCATGTATCCTTATGTCTCCTCATGTATCCTTATGACTTCTTATGTCTCCTCATGTATCCTTATGACTTCTTATGTCTCCTCATGTATCTTTATGACTTCTTATGTCTCCTCATGTATCCTTATGTCTCCTCATGTATCCTTATGACTTCTTATGTCTCCTCATGTATCTTTATGACTTCTTATGTCTCCTCATGTATCCTTATGTCTCCTCATGTATCCTTATGTCTCCTCATGTATCCTTATGACTTCTTATGTCTCCTCATGTATCCTTATGTCTCCTCATGTATCCTTATGACTTCTTATGTCTCCTCATGTATCCTTACGTCTCCTCATGTATCCGTATGTCTCCTCATGTATCCTTATGTCTCCTCATGTATCCTTATGACTTCTTATGTCTCCTCATGTATCCTTATGTCTCCTCATGTATCCTTATGTCTCCTCATGTATCCTTATGACTCCTCTTATCCTTATCTCCTCATGTATCCTTATGTCTCCTCATGTATCCTTATGTCTCCTCATGTATCCTTATGTCTCCTCATGTATCCTTATGACCTTATGTCTCCTCATGTATCCTTATGTCTCCTCATGTATCCTTATGTCTCCTCATGTATCCTCTTATGTCTCCTCATGTATCCTTATGTCTCCTCATGTATCCTTATGTCTCCTCATGTATCCTTATGACTTCTCATGTATATGTCTCCTCCTCATGTATCCTTATGTCTCCTCATGTATCCTTATGTCTCCTCATGTATCCTTATGTCTCCTCATGTATCCTTATGTCTCCTCATGACTTCTTATGTCTCCTCATGTATCCTTATGACTTCTTATGTCTCCTCATGTATCCTTATGTCTCCTCATGTATCCTTCATGTATCTCCTCATGTATCCTTATGTCTCCTCATGTATCCTTATGACTTCTTATGTCTCCTCATGTATCCTTATGTCTCCTCATGTATCCTCCTCATTATCCTTATGTCTCCTCATGTATCCTTATGTCTCCTCATGTATCTTCTTATGTCTCCTCATGTATCCTTATGTCTCCTCATGTATCCTTTTGTCTCCTCATGTATCCTTATGTCTCCTCATGTATCCTTATGCCTCCTCATGTATCCTTATGTCTCCTCATGTATCCTTATGACTTCTTATGTCTCCTCATGTATCCTTATGTCTCCTCATGTATCCTTATGTCTCCTCATGTATCCTTATGACTTCTTATGTCTCCTCATGTATCCTTATGACTTCTTATGTCTCCTCATGTATCCTTATGTCTCCTCATGTATCCTTTTGTCTCCTCATGTATCCTTATGTCTCCTCATGTATCCTTATGTCTCCTCATGTATCCTTCTGTCTCATCATGTATCCTTATGCCTCCTCATGTATCCTTATGACTTCTTATGTCTCCTCATGTATCCTTATGTCTCCTCATGTATCCTTATGTCTCCTCATGATCCTTATGTCTCCTCATGTATCCTTATGACTTCTTATGACTCCTCATGTATCCTTATGACTCCTCATGTATCCTTTTGTCTCCTCATGTATCCTTATGTCTCCTCATGTAGTCTTATGTCTCCTCATGTATCCTTATGACTTCTTATGTCTCCTCATGTATTTTCCTTATGACTCCTCATGTATCCTTATGACTCCTCATGTATCCTTATGTCTCCTCATGTATCCTTATGTCTCCTCATGTATCCTTATGTCTCCTCATGTATCCTTATGACTCCTCATGTATCCTTATGACTTCTTATGACTCCTCATGTATCCTTATGTCTCCTCATGTATGACTCCTCATGTATCCTTATGACTCCTCATGTATCCTTATGACTCCTCATGTATCCTTATGTCTCCTCATGTATCCTTATGACTCCTCATGTATCCTTATGACTCCTCATGTATCCTTATGCCTCCTCATGTATCCTTATGCCTCCTCATGTATCCTTATGACTCCTCATGTATCCTTATAACTTCTTATGTCTCCTCATGTATCCTTATGTCTCCTCATGTATCCTTATGACTCCTCATGTATCCTTATGACTCCTCATGTATCCTTATGACTCCTCATGTATCCTTATGCCTCCTCATGTATCCTTATGACTCCTCATGTATCCTTATGACTCCTCATGTATTTTTTATGACTCCTCATGTATCCTTATGACTTCTTATGCCTCCTCATGTATCCTTATAATGTCTTGGCCTGTGTCCCAAATGGAACCATTTTCCCCATGAGTTGTTATGTGCCCTTATTAGTTGTTATGTGCCCTCATGAGTTGTTATGGGCCCTTATGAGTTGTTATGGGCCCTTATGAGTTGTTATGGGCCCTTATGAGTTGTTATGGGCCCACATGAGTTGTTATGGGCCCTTATGAGTTGTTATGGGCCCTCATGAGTTGTTATGGGCCCTCATGAGTTGTTATGGGCCCTTATGAGTTGTTATGTGCCCTCATGAGTTGTTATGTGCCTTATGAGTTGTTATGTGCCCTTATGAGTTGTCATGTGTCCTTAGGAGTTGTTATGTGTCCTCATGTGAACACTGGTGAGAGTGTGCCCAGTCCTCCAATCCTCTCTGGCCCCTCTCTCACAGAGACCTTGGCATGGATACCACTATCAGTGTGACCTGAATAGAAATGCACTGCCCTCACTTGTTAAGTTAATAGTAAATACTAATCTAACCAAACCCTGATTGCAACACAGGCTTTTTACCAACAATCCCTTATCGGTTCCTAGAAAGAGATAGAGGGGTGATTAGGGTGACCTTGCCGTGACAGGGAATTGGAAAGTACATATAGAAAATGAAATTAGAAGATTAGTATTACATCGTCGCGTCTCTGTTGAAATAAGAGACGTTTGTACTTCAGGGGTTTTGTCTCCCAAATGGCACCCTGTTCCCTTTATAGTGCGCTACTTTGTACCAGGTCCCATGGTCAGAAGTAGTGCACTACTTTGTACCAGGTCCCATGGTCAGAAGTAGTGCACTACTTTGTACCAGGTCCCATGGTCAGAAGTAGTGCACTACTTTGTACCAGGTCCCATGGTCAGAAGTAGTTCACTATAAAGGGAATCAGGTGCCATTTGGGATGCAGCCAAACAGTGAGTTTGATCTCCTGTGTACCAGCCTCTGTTCCCAGTACACTGAGCTCTCTAGCCAGTCAGCACACTGTGGGAGTGTGTCAATGCTCTCAGTTCTCTAGTCAGTCTGTACACTGTGGGAGTGTGTCAATACTCTGAATTCTAACACTACTCTCAGTACATCCATGACCAACCATCCAATCTAACAATACAGTCAATAGATCCATGACCAACCATCCAATCTAACACTACTCTCAGTACATCCATGACCAACCATCCAGTCTAACACTACTGTCAGTACATCCATCCATGACCAACCATCCAATCTAACACTACAGTCAATAGATCCATGACCAACCATCCAATCTAACACTACTCTCAGTACATCCATGACCAACCATCCAGTCTAACACTACTGTCAATACATCCATGACCAACCATCCAATCTAACACTACTGTCAATACATCCATGACCAACCATCCAGTCTAACACTACTGTCAGTACATCCATGACCAACCATCCAATCTAACACTACTGGCAATACATCCATGACCAACCATCCAATCTAACACTACAGTCAATAGATCCATGACCAACCATCCAATCTAACACTACAGTCAATAGATCCATGACCAACCATCCAATCTAACACTACTGTCAATACATCCATGACCAACCATCCAGTCTAACACTACTCTCAGTACATCCATGACCAACCATCCAATCTAACACTACTGTCAGTACATCCATGACCAACCATCCAATCTAATACTACAGTCAATAGATCCATGACCAACCATCCAATCTAACACTACTCTCAGTACATCCATGACCAACCATCCAGTCTAACACTACTGTCAATACATCCATGACCAACCATCCAATCTAACACTACTGTCAATACATCCATGACCAACCATCCAGTCTAACACTACTGTCAGTACATCCATGACCAACCATCCAATCTAACACTACTGTCAATACATCCATGACCAACCATCCAATCTAACACTACTGTCAATACATCCATGACCAACCATCCAATCTAACACTACTGTCAATACATCCATGACCAACCATCCAGTCTAACACTACTGTCAATACATCCATGACCAACCATCCAATCTAACACTACTGTCAATACATCCATGACCAACCATCCAATCTAACACTACTGTCAATACATCCATGACCAACCATCCAATCTAACACTACTGTCAATACATCCATGACCAACCATCCAATCTAACACTACTGTCAATACATCCATGACCAACCATCCAGTCTAACACTACTGTCAATACATCCATGACCAACCATCCAATCTAACACTACTGTCAATACATCCATGACCAATCATCCAATCTAACACTACTGTCAATACATCCATGACCAACCATCCAGTCTAACACTACTGTCAGTACATCCATGACCAACCATCCAGTCTAACACTACTGTCAATACATCCATGACCAACCATCCAATCTAACACTACAGTCAATAGATCCATGACCAACCATCCAATCTAACACTACTGTCAATACATCCATGACCAACCATCCAGTCTAACACTACTCTCAGTACATCCATGACCAACCATCCAATCTAACACTACTGTCAGTACATCCATGACCAACCATCCAATCTAACACTACAGTCAATAGATCCATGACCAACCATCCAACCTAACACTACTGTCAATACATCCATGACCAACCATCCAGTCTAACACTACTCTCAGTACATCCATGACCAACCATCCAATCTAACACTACTGTCAGTACATCCATCCATGACCAACCATCCAATCTAACACTACAGTCAATAGATCCATGACCAACCATCCAATCTAACACTACTCTCAGTACATCCATGACCAACCATCCAGTCTAACACTACTGTCAATACATCCATGACCAACCATCCAATCTAACACTACTGTCAATACATCCATGACCAACCATCCAGTCTAACACTACTGTCAGTACATCCATGACCAACCATCCAATCTAACACTACTGTCAATACATCCATGACCAACCATCCAATCTAACACTACAGTCAATAGATCCATGACCAACCATCCAATCTAACACTACTGTCAATACATCCATGACCAACCATCCAGTCTAACACTACTCTCAGTACATCCATGACCAACCATCCAATCTAACACTACTGTCAGTACATCCATGACCAACCATCCAATCTAACACTACAGTCAATAGATCCATGACCAACCATCCAATCTAACACTACTGTCAATACATCCATGACCAACCATCCAGTCTAACACTACTCTCAGTACATCCATGACCAACCATCCAATCTAACACTACTGTCAGTACATCCATCCATGACCAACCATCCAATCTAACACTACAGTCAATAGATCCATGACCAACCATCCAATCTAACACTACTCTCAGTACATCCATGACCAACCATCCAGTCTAACACTACTGTCAATACATCCATGACCAACCATCCAATCTAACACTACTGTCAATACATCCATGACCAACCATCCAGTCTAACACTACTGTCAGTACATCCATGACCAACCATCCAATCTAACACTACTGTCAATACATCCATGACCAACCATCCAATCTAACACTACTGTCAATACATCCATGACCAACCATCCAATCTAACACTACTGTCAATACATCCATGACCAACCATCCAATCTAACACTACTGTCAATACATCCATGACCAACCATCCAATCTAACACTACTGTCAATACATCCATGACCAACCATCCAATCTAACACTACTGTCAATACATCCATGACCAACCATCCAGTCTAACACTACTGTCAATACATCCATGACCAACCATCCAATCTAACACTACTGTCAATACATCCATGACCAACCATCCAATCTAACACTACTGTCAATACATCCATGACCAACCATCCAATCTAACACTACTGTCAATACATCCATGACCAACCATCCAATCTAACACTACTGTCAGTACATCCATGACCAACCATCCAATCTAACACTACTGTCAATACATCCATGACCAACCATCCAATCTAACACTACTGTCAATACATCCATGACCAACCATCCAATCTAACACTACTGTCAATACATCCATGACCAACCATCCAATCTAACACTACTGTCAATACATCCATGACCAACCATCCAATCTAACACTACTGTCAATACATCCATGACCAACCATGCAGTCTAACGCCACGAGGGCAGAGGTGAGCATTATTACCTGAGTATTATAGAGTGTATAAACATAATGATTTTAAACACCCTCCTTCTGTCACCACCACCTCTCTCCCGTCCCCGCCACCTCTCTTCCATCACCACCACCTCTCTCTCGTCCCCGCCACCTCTCTTCCATCACCACCACCTCTCTCTCGTCCCCTCCACCTCTCTCCCGTCCCCGCCACCTATCTTCCATCACCACCACCTCTCTTCTGTCACCGCCACCTCTCTTCCATCACCACCACCTCTCTCCCGTCCCCGCCACCTCTCTCCTGTCCCCGCCACCTCTCTCCCGTCCCCACCACCTCTCTCCCGTCCCCACCACCTCTCTCTCGTCCCCTCCACCTCTCTCTCGTCACCACCACCTCTCTCCCGTCCCCACCACCTCTCTTCCATCACCACCACCTCTCTCCCGTCCCCGCCACCTCTCTCCTGTCCCCACCACCTCTCTCCCGTCCCCGCCACCTCTCTCCTGTCCCCGCCACCTCTCTCCCGTCCCCACCACCTCTCTCCCGTCCCCACCACCTCTCTCCCGTCCCCACCACCCTCTCTCGTCCCCTCCACCTCTCTCTCATCACCACCACCTCTCTCCCGTCCCCGCCACCTCTCTCCCGTCCCCGCCACCTCTCTCCCGTCCCCGCCACCTCTCTCCCGTCCCCGCCACCTCTCTCCCGTCCCCACCACCTCTCTCCCGTCCCCTCCACCTCTCTCCCGTCCCCTCCACCTCTCTCCCGTCCCCGCCACCTCTCTTCTGTCACCACCACCTCTCTCCCGTCCCCTCCACCTCTCTTCTGTCACCGCCACCTCTCTCCCAGTCACCGCCACCTCTCCCTGCAACCCAATGCTCCGTTAATTAAATCTGACCACTTTGCTGTGATAGCAGAAAGATTCCCCGGGTTTTGACAGAGGAGGACACAGACTTCTTTCAGAGTGACATTGGCAGGGTGCCTTGCCCCAGTACCATTCAGATGTAATATATTCCCACTCTATTCCAGGAACTAGACATGAAGATGAACTGCCAATGTGGCATGGAGGATCAACTTCATAGTCAGAACTAGTGGGAGACTTTTCTTCCCCGGGAGAAACTCCAGCCTCTAGTTGTAGTTGTAGCCAGTAACCAGGGCCCAGTTGTTCCTGGTGGTTTCATGTAGCCAGTAACCAGGGCCCAGTTGTTCCTGGTGGTTTCATGTAGCCAGTAACCAGGGCCCAGTTGTTCCTGGTGGTTTCATGTAGCCAGTAACCAGGGCCCAGTTGTTCCTGGTGGTTTCATGTAGCCAGTAACCAGGGCCCAGTTGTTCCTGGTGGTTTCATGTAGCCAGTAACCAGGGCCCAGTTGTTCCTGGTGGTTTCATGTAGCCAGTAACCAGGGCCCAGTTGTTCCTGGTGGTTTCATGTAGCCAGTAACCAGGGCCCAGTTGTTCCTGGTGGTTTCATGTAGCCAGTAACCAGGGCCCAGTTGTTCCTGGTGGTTTCATGTAGCCAGTAACCAGGGCCCAGTTGTTCCTGGTGGTTTCATGTAGCCAGGAGACTATCATGTGACCTAGTGATAGACTGTAAGAAGGGCCCAGGTATGTCCTATCATGTGACCTAGTGATATACTGTAAGAAGGGCCCAGGCCAGTCCTATCATGTGACCTAGTGATATACTGTAAGAAGGGCCCAGGTATGTCCTCTGGCCTGCTCGCCTCCCTACCACTGAGGAAGTACAGTTCCCGCTCAGCCCAGTCAAAACTGTTCGCTGCTCTGGCCCCCCAATGGTGGAACAAACTCCCTCACGACGCCAGGACAGCGGAGTCAATCACCACCTTCCGGAGACACCTGAAACCCCACCTCTTTAAGGAATACCTAGGATAGGATAAAGTAATCCCTCTCACCCCCCCTTAAAGATTTAGATGCACTACTGTTCCACTGGATGTCATAAGGTGAATGCACCAATTTGTAAGTCGCTCTGGATAAGAGCGTCTGCTAAATGACTTAAATGTAAATGTAAATGTCCTATCATGTGGCCTAGTGATATACTGTAAGAAGGGCCCAGGCCAGTCCTATCATGTGACCTAGTGATATACTCTAAGAAGGGCCCAGGTATGTCCTATCATGTGACCTAGTGATATACTCTAAGAAGGGCCCAGGTATGTCCTATCATGTGACCTAGTGATATACTGTAAGAAATGCCCAGGCCAGTCCTATCATGTGACCTAGTGATATACTGTAAGAAGGGCCCAGGCCAGTCCTATCATGTGACCTAGTGATAGACTGTAAGAAGGGCCCAGGCTAGTCCTATCATGTGACCTAGTGATAGACTGTAAGAAGGGCCCAGGTATGTCCTATCATGTTACCTAGTGATATACTGTAAGAAGGGCCCAGGTATGTCCTATCATGTGACCTAGTGATATACTGTAAGAAGGGCCCAGGCCAGTCCTATCATGTGACCTTGTGATATACTGTAAGAAGGGCCCAGGTATGTCCTATCATGACTGGCAGCCATGTTACCATACAGATAACTATTAATGTGTCCCAAATGGCACCCTATTCCCTACATTGAGCACTACTACAGGGGCCCAGAGTAAGGATTTAGGGCCCCATTTGGGACGCATCCATAGTTGTCTGTTGTCATGGTGATGAAACCGGCGTGAATGGAACCATACAGTGCCTTGCGAAAGTATTCGGCCCCCTTGAACTTTGCGACCTTTTGCCACATTTCAGGCTTCAAACATAAAGATATAAAACTGTATTTTTTTGTGAAGAATCAACAACAAGTGGGACACAATCATGAAGTGGAACGACATTTATTGGATATTTCAAACTTTTTTAACAAATCAAAAACTGAAAAATTGGGCGTGCAAAGTTCAAGGGGGCCGAATACTTTCGCAAGGCACTGTAGTGGGAGCTGTAGGTGGCTATGAATTACTGTGCAAATTAAACTATCATCCAGAAGAAGACACTGCCAACATTAACATGTTGATTTATCATATTTATCACTATTGTCCAAAAAAGACATGTGAAAAATAAAAATGCTAATTTATGAATTTAATTTACTAAATGTAAACTTCACAAATCCATGTGTACAAGTTAAGGACGACATAACATTATATCGTATATTTTGTTTTGCATATTTGCATAGAACACAGTCGTCACAAAATAATAATCATCTAGAGAGTAAAAAAATAACCTCATAAAAAAAAAAGGTAAGATGGAGCCGAGAGACACATCAGACCAGACCAGGGACAACTGTACGTTTCTGGTATTATGTACATTAATGTCAGCAGGGAAGTGTACAGCTGGGATACCTCAACATAGTGACTGTAGTATATATAGTAGCTGTGGTATATACTGTACATTAATGTCAGCAGGGAACTGTACAGCTGGGATACCTCAACATAGTGACTGTAGTATATATAGTAGCTGTGGTATATACTGTACATTAATGTCAGCAGGGAACTGTACAGCTGGGATACCTCAACATAGTGACTGTAGTATATATAGTAGCTGTGGTATATACTGTACGTTAATGTCAGCAGGGAAGTGTACAGCTGGGATACCTCAACATAGTGACTGTAGTATATATAGTAGCTGTGGTATATACTGTACATTAATGTCAGCAGGGAACTGTACAGCTGGGATACCTCAACATAGTGACTGTGTATATATAGTAGCTGTGGTATCCTGTACATTAATGTCAGCAGGGGAACTGTACAGCTGGGATACCTACATAGTGACTGTAGTATATATAGTAGCTGTGGTATATACTGTACATTAATGTCAGCAGGGAACTGTACAGCTGGGATACCTCAACATAGTGACTGTAGTGTAGCTGTGGTATATACTGTACATAATGTCAGCAGGGAATAGCTGGGTCAGCATAGTGACTGTAGTATATATAGTAGCTGTGGTATATACTGTACATTAATGTCAGCAGGAAGTGCAGCTGGGATACCTCAATATAGTGACTGTAGTATATATAGTAGCTGTGGATACTGTACATTAATGTCAGCAGGAACAAGCTGGGATATCAACATAGTGACTGTAGTATATATAGTAGCTGTGGTATATACTGTACATTAATGTCAGCAGGGAACTGTACAGCTGGGATACCTCAACATAGTGACTGTAGTATATATAGTAGCTGTGGTATATACTGTACATTAATGTCAGCAGGGAACTGTACAGCTGATACCTCAACATAGTGACTGTAGTATATATAGTAGCTGTGGTACATACTGTACATTAATGTCAGCAGGGAACTGTACAGCTGGGATACCTCAACATAGTGACTGTAGTATATATAGTAGCTGTGGTACATACTGTGCATTAATGTCAGCAGGGAATGTACAGCTGGGATACCTCAACATAGTGACTGTAGTATATATAGTAGTATATACTGTACATTAATACTGTACAGCTGGGATACCTCAACATAGTGACTGGTATATATAGTAGCTGTGGTATATACTGTACGTTAATGTCAGCAGGGAACTGTACAGCTGGGACAACCCTCAACATAGTGACTGTAGTATATATGTAGCTGTGGGATATACTGTACATTAATGTCAGCACATAGTGACTGTAGTATATATAGTAGCTGTGGTACAAACTAATGTCAGCAGGGAATTACATGTCAACATAGTGACTGTAGTATATATAGTAGTGACTGTACATTAATGTAGCAGGAAGTGTACAGCTGGGATACCTCAACATAGTGACTGTAGTATATATAGTAGCTGTGGTATATACTGTACATTAATGTCAGCAGGGAACTGTACAGCTGGGATACCTCAACATAGTGACTGTAGTATATATAGTAGCTGTGGTATATACTGTACATTAATGTCAGCAGGGAAGTGTACAGCTGGGATACCTCAACATAGTGACTGTAGTATATATAGTAGCTGTGGTATATACTGTACATTAATGTCAGCAGGGAACTGTACAGCTGGGATACCACAACATAGTGACTGTAGTATATATAGTAGCTGTGGTATATACTTGCATTAATGTCAGCAGGGAACTGTACAGCTGGGATACCTCAACATAGTGACTGTAGTATATATAGTAGCTGTGGTATATACCAGTGGGATACCTCAACATAGTGACTGTAGTATATATAGTAGCTGTGGTATATATACGTTAATGTCAGCAGGAACTAGCTGGGATACCTCAACATAGTGACTGTAGTATATATAGTAGCTGTGGTATATACTGTAACGTTAATGTCAGCAGGAACTGTACAGCTGGGATACCTCAACATAGTGACTGTAGTATATATAGTAGCTGTGGTATATACTGTACGTTAATGTCAGCAGGAACTTACAGCTGGGATACCTCAACATAGTGACTGTAGTATATATAGTAGCTGTGGTATATACTGTACATTAATGTCAGCCATAGTGACTGTAGTATATATAGTAGCTGTGGTATATACTGTACATTAATGTCAGCAGGGAACTGTACAGCTGGGATACCTCAACATAGTGACTGTAGTATATATAGTAGCTGTGGTATATACTGTACATTAATGTCAGCAGGGAACTGTACAGCTGGGATACCTCAACATAGTGACTGTAGTATATAGTAGCTGTGGTATATACTGTACATTAATGTCAGCAGGGAAGTGTACAGCTGGGATACCTCAACATAGTGACTGTAGTATATATAGTAGCTGTGGTATATACTGTACATTAATGTCAGCAGGGAAGTGTACAGCTGGGATACCTCAACATAGTGACTGTAGTATATATAGTAGCTGTGGTATATACTGTACGTTAATGTCAGCAGGGAACTGTACAGCTGGGTCAACATAGTGACTGTAGTATATATAGTAGCTGTGGTATATACTGTACATTAATGTCAGCAGGGAACTGTACAGCTGGGATACCTCAACATAGTGACTGTAGTATATATAGTAGCTGTGGTATATATACGTTAATGTCAGCAGGGAACTGTACAGCTGATACCTCAACATAGTGACAGTATATATGAGCTGTGGTATATACTGTGCGTTAATGTCAGCAGGGAACTGTACAGCTGGGATACCTCAACATAGTGACTGTAGTATATATAGTAGCTGTGGTATATACTGTACGTTAATGTCAGCAGGGAACTGTACAGCTGGGATACCTCAACATAGTGACTGTAGTATATATAGTAGCTGTGGTATATACTGTACGTTAATGTCAGCAGGGAACTGTACAGCTGGGATACCTCAACATAGTGACTGTAGTATATATAGTAGCTGTGGTATATACTGTACATTAATGTCAGCAGGGAACTGTACAGCTGGGATACCTCAACATAGTGACTGTAGTATATAGTAGCTGTGGTATATACTGTACATTAATGTCAGCAGGGAACTGTACAGCTGGGATACCTCAACATAGTGACTGTAGTATATATAGTAGCTGTGGTATATACTGTACATTAATGTCAGCAGGGAACTGTACAGCTGGGATACCTCAACATAGTGACTGTAGTATATATAGTAGCTGTGGTATATACTGTACATTAATGTCAGCAGGGAACTGTACAGCCATAGTGACTGTAGTATATATAGTAGCTGTGGTATATACTGTACATTAATGTCAGCAGGGAACTGTACAGCTGGGATACCTCAACATAGTGACTGTAGTATATATAGTAGCTGTGGTATATACTGTACATTAATGTCAGCAGGGAAGTGTACAGCTGGGATACCTCAACATAGTGACTGTAGTATATATAGTAGCTGTGGTATATAACGTTAATGTCAGCAGGGAAGTGTACAGCTGGGATACCTCAACATAGTGACTGTAGTATATATAGTAGCTGTGGTATATACTGTACATTAATGTCAGCAGGGAAGTGAAGCTGGGATACCTCAACATAGTGACTGTAGTATATATAGTAGCTGTGGTATATACTGTACATTAATGTCAGCAGGGAAGTGTACAGCTGGGATTCAACATAGTGACTGTAGTATATATAGTAGCTGTGGTATATACTGTACATTAATGTCAGCAGGGAAGCAGCTGGGATACCTCAACATAGTGACTGTAGTATATATAGTAGCTGTGGTATATACTGTACATTAATGTCAGCAGGGAACTGTACAGCTGGGATACCTCAACATAGTGACTGTAGTATATATAGTAGCTGTGGTATCGTTAATGTCAGCAGGGAACTGTACAGCTGGGATACCTCAACATAGTGACTGTAGTATATATAGTAGCTGTGGTATATACTGTACATTAATGTCAGCAACATAGTGACTGTAGTATATATAGTAGCTGTGGTACATACTGTACATTAATGTCAGCAGGAACTGTACAGCTGGGATACCTCAACATAGTGACAGTATATATAGTAGCTGTGGTATATACTGTACATTAATGTCAGCAGGGAACTGTACAGCTGGGATATTCAACATAGTGACTGTAGTATATATAGTAGCTGTGGTATATACTGTACATTAATGTCAGCAGGGAACTGTACAGCTGGGATACCTCAACATAGTGACTAGTATATATAGTAGCTGTGGTATATACTGTACATTAATGTCAGCAGGGAACTGTACAGCTGGGATACCTCAACATAGTGACTGTAGTATATATAGTAGCTGTGGTATATACTGTACATTAATGTCAGCAGGGAACTGTACAGCTGGGATACCTCAACATAGTGACTGTAGTATATATAGTAGCTGTGGTATATACTGTACGTTAATGTCAGCAGGGAACTGTACAGCTGGGATACCTCAACATAGTGACTGTAGTATATATAGTAGCTGTGGTATATACTGTACATTAATGTCAGCAGGGAACTGTACAGCTGGGATACCTCAACATAGTGACTGTAGTATATATAGTAGCTGTGGTATATACTGTACATTAATGTCAGCAGGGAACTGTACAGCTGGGATACCTCAACATAGTGACTGTAGTATATATAGTAGCTGTGGTATATACTGTACGTTAATGTCAGCAGGGAAGTGTACAGCTGGGATACCTCAACATAGTGACTGTAGTATATATAGTAGCTGGTATATACTGGTTAATGTCAGCAGGGAACTGTACAGCTGGGATACCTCAACATAGTGACTGTAGTATATATAGTAGCTGTGGTATATACTGTACATTAATGTCAGCAGGAACTGTACAGCTGGGATACCTCAACATAGTGACTGTAGTATATATAGTAGCTGTGGTATATACTGTACGTTAATGTCAGCAGGAACTGTACAGCTGGGATACCTCAACATAGTGACTGTAGTATATATAGTAGCTGTGGTACATACACGTTAATGTCAGCAGGAACTGTACAGCTGGGATACCTCAACATAGTGACTGTAGTATATATAGTAGCTGTGGTATATACTGTACATTAATGTAGCTGGGATACCATTAATGTCAACATAGTGACTGTAGTATATATAGTAGCTGTGGTATATACTGTACATTAATGTCAGCAGCATAGTGACTGTAGTATATATAGTAGCTGTGGTATATACTGTACATACCGGGGCAAATATACGTCAATATTATAGAAGACATCATTTAGACTCTAAAAGAGGGTTCATTTTTTCTTCTTCTCCAAAGCAGGTACCGGGTTAAAGCCACCGGTGTGATGACATGAACAGCGTTATCGTTACTCTACTCTAACAGCAAACTAACGCTTCAACCCCACGTCCACCCCATTTAGAAGGCAGGTTCTGTTGGTATGTTTACAGGGCGGCACAGAGACACACAGGGTGATCAATTAATCAGTGATTCAACCCTGAT
>NW_027040476.1:256932-362541 GCF_034236695.1 Oncorhynchus nerka
AGTGATTACAAGCTGTCTGGCCCGTCGGAGAGAGGACGCTTCTAGTGATTACAAGCTGTCTGGCCCGTCGGAGAGAGGACGCTTCTAGTGATTACAAGCTGTCTGGCCCGTCGGAGAGAGGACGCTTCTAGTGATTACAAGCTGTCTGGCCCGTCGGAGAGAGGACGCTTCTAGTGATTACAAGCTGTCTGGCCCGTCGAGAGAGGACGCTCTAGTGATTACAAGCTGTCTGGCCCGTCGGAGAGAGGACGCTTCTAGTGATTACAAGCTGTCTGGCCCGTCGGAGAGAGCGTCACGCTTCTAGTGATTACAAGCTGTCTGGCCCGTCGGAGAGGAGCGTTCACTGCTTCTAGTGATTACAAGCTGTCTGGCCCGTCGGAGAGAGGACGCTTCTAGTGATTACAAGCTGTCTGGCCCGTCAGAGAGAGGACGTTTCACTGCTTCTAGTGATTACAAGCTGTCTGGCCCGTCAGAGAGAGGACGTTTCACTGCTTCTAGTGATTACAAGCTGTCTGGCCCGTCAGAGAGAGGACGTTTCACTGCTTCTAGTGATTACAAGCTGTCTGGCCCGTCAGAGAGAGGACGTTTCACTGCTTCTAGTGATTACAAGCTGTCTGGCCCGTCAGAGAGAGGACGTTTCACTGCTTCTAGTGATTACAAGCTGTCTGGCCCGTCGGAGAGAGGACGTTTCACTGCTTCTAGTGATTACAAGCTGTCTGGCCCGTCAGAGAGAGGACGTTTCACTGCTTCTAGTGATTACAAGCTGTCTGGCCCGTCAGAGAGAGGACGTTTCACTGCTTCTAGTGATTACAAGCTGTCTGGCCCGTCAGAGAGAGGACGTTTCACTGCTTCTAGTGATTGAGGGTTGCGTTCCAAATGGAATCCTTTTCCCTACATAGTGTACTACTGTTGACCAGGGTCCGTATGGCTCAGGCCTACAGTAGTACACTATGTAGGGAATAGAGAGACATTTGGGACTCAGGTCTCAGAGAACACGTTGTTTTGTTTCTCCACAGAGGAGTTGCTTTAAAAGAGGGCTCTTGTTACTTGTCCCAGGATAGAGCTGTTGTTGTTGTTGTGTTACTATGAGTCACACGTACACACTAAACATCTGTCTGTTTGGTTACAGATTACTGATAGTCTCTCCTTCTCCCTCTCCTCTCCTCTCCTCTCCTCTCCTCTCCTCTCCTCTCCTCTCCTCTCCTTATTCTCTCCTCTCCTCTCCTTATTCTCTCCTCTCCTCTCCTTATTCTCTCCTCTCCTCTTATTCTCCTCCTTTATTCTCTCCCTCTCTCTCCTTATTCTCTCCTCTCCTCTCCTCTCCTTATTCTCTCCCTCTCCTCTCCTCTCCTTATTCCCTCTGCCTCTCCTCTCCTCTCCTTATTCTCTCCTCTCCTCTCCTTATTCTCTCCTCTCCTTGTTATTCTCTCCTCTCCTCTCCTTATTCTCTCCTCTCCTTTTATTCTCTCCTCTCCTCTCCTCTCCTCTCCTTTATTCTTCCTCTCCTCTCCTTATTCTCTCCTCTCCTCTCCTTATTCTCTCCTTCCTCTCCTTATTATCTCCTCTCCTTATTCTCTCCTCTCCTCTCCTTCCTTATTCTCTCCTCTCCTCTCCTTCCTTGCCCTTCTCCCTTCCTTATTCTCCTCTCCTCTCCTTATTCTCCTTCTCTCTCCTCTCTTATTCTCCTTCCTTCCTCTCCTCTCCTTCCTATTCCTCTCCTCTCCTTATTCCCTCTCCTTCTCTCCTTATTCTCTCCTCTCCTTATTCTCTCCTCTCTCTCTCTTATTCTCTCCTCTCCTCTCCTTATTCTCTCCTCTGTTCTCTCCTCTCCTCTCCTTATTCTCTCCTCTCCTTATTCTCTCCCTCCTCTCCTCCTCTCCTTATTCTCTCTCTCCTTATTCTCTCCTCTCATATTCTCTCTCCTCTCCTTATTCTCTCCTCCCTCTCCTTATTCTCTCCTCTCTCCTCTCCTTATTCTCTCCTCCTCCTCTCCTTATTCTCCCTCTCCTCTCCTCTCCTTATTCTCTCCTCTCTCTCTCCTCCTCTCCTTATTCTCTCCTCCTTATTCTCTCCTCCTCCTCTCTCCCTCTCCTCTCCCTCTCCTCTCCTTATTTCTCCTCCTCCTCTTCCTCCCTCTCCCTCCTCTCCTTCTCTCCTCCCTCCTCTCACCTCACCTTCTCCTCCTCTCCTCTCCTGTTGTGCAGGTCGTCTGAACTGGTGGGCCACTATGTGTACCAGTTGTAAGCGTTCTTCTTCCTCTGGCCACCACGGGGACGGTAACTGTCTGCTACATGCTGCTTCTTTAGGTGAGCCTGGCCTGGGAGGAGGGGAGGAGGAGAGGAGGCAGGGGGTTAGGAGGGGAGGAGGAGAGGAGGCAGGGGGTTAGGAGGGGAGGAGGGGAAGAGGAGAGGGAGGGGTTAGGGAGGGGGAGGAGGAGAGGAGGGGAAGAGGAGAGGGAGGGTTAGGAGGGGGAGGAGGAGAGAGGCAGGGGGTTAGGGAGGGGAGGAGGAGAGGAAGGAGGAGGAGAGGAGGCAGGGGGGTTAGGAGGGGAGGAGGGGAGGAGGCAGGGGGAGGAGGAGAGGGGAGGGAAGAGGAGAGGGAGGGCTAGGAGGGGAGGAGGAGAGGAGGCAGGGGGTTAGGAGGGGAGGAGGAGAGGAGGCAGGGGGTTAGGGAGGAGGGGAGGAGGAGAGGAAGGAGGAGGAGGAGGGAGGGTTAGGGAGGGGAGGAGGAGAGGAGGCAGGGGGTTAGGGAGGGGAGGAGGGGAAGAGGAGAGGGGGGTTAGGAGGGGAGGAGGAGAGGAGGGGAGGGAGGAGAGGAGGCAGGGGGAGGAGGAGAGGAGGGAGGAGGAGAGGGAGGGGGTTAGGAGGAGAGGAGGCAGGGGGGAGGAGGGGAGGAGGAGAGGAGGCAGGGGGTTAGGAGGAGGGGGAGGAGGAGGAGAGGAGGCAGGGGGTTAGGAGGGGAGGAGGAGAGGAGGCAGGGGGGTTAGGAGGGAGGAGGGGAGGAGGCAGGGGGTTAGGAGGGGAGGAGGAGAGGAGAGGGAGGGTTAGGAGGGGAGGAAGAGGGAGGGGGAGGGAGGGGAGGAGGGAGGGAGGGTTAGGAGGGGAGGAGGGGGAGGGGAGGAGGGAGGGAGGGGAGGAGGAGAGGAGGCAGGGGGGTTAGGGAGGGGGAGGAGGAGAGGAGGGAGAGGAGGGGAAGAGGAGAGGGAGGGTTAGGGAGGGGAGGAGGAGGGAGGGTTAGGAGGGGAGGAGGGAGGGAGGGTTAGGAGGGGAGGAGGAGGGGGGGTTAGGAGGGGAGGAGGAGAGGAGGCAGGGGGTTAGGAGGGGAGGAGGAGAGGAGGGTTAGGGGGAGGAGAGGGAGGGTTAGGGGGGGAGGAGGAGGGAGGGAGCGTTAGGAGGGGAGGAGGAGAGGAGGCAGGGGTTTAGGAGGGGAGGAGGAGGGAGGGTTAGGAGGGAGTGGGGCAAAAGAGAGTGTGAGAAGAGAGAAGAAGAGAAGAGATCTCTGTTTGTCTGGAATCAAAGAGCTCATAAACCCAGCAACATGCAACAAAAGAGTGTGTTATCTGTAATGTTTATAATGAGGGAAACTTTTGAGGAAACTCGGGGAGACATGACAATGTGCTTTTACCAGGTGTAGAGAAAAGAAAACCCCCCTCAGCAGATCTGGAATCTCCCTAGTACAGGGAATATTGATTCAGCTAACATTCATCATGTTGACAATGGACCGATCCAGGGCTTGCTGCTAGAGTATTGCTGTCTCTACCTTTCTCTCTCTGTATCTCTCCCTCCCTCCCTCTCTCTCTCTCTCTCTCTCTCTCTCTCTCTCTCTCTCTCTCTCTCTCTCTCTCTCTCTCTCTCTGTGTGTGTGTGGGTGTTCATCGGTGTGTGTGTGTGTGTGTGTGCATACTCATCTGTCTCTGTGTCTCTAGGGATGTGGGGCTTCCACGACAGAGACCTGGTGCTGAGGAAGTCTCTGTATGGCATGATGAAGAGTGGAGCGGAGAGAGAGGCTCTGAAGAGGAGGTGGCGGTGGCAGCAGACACAACAGAACAAAGAGGTCAGTACACACACACACTACACACAGTACACACACACACACACACTACACACACTACTACACACACACACTACACAGTACACACACACACACACACACACACACACACACACACACACACACACACACACACACACACACTACACACACACACAGTACACACACACACACACACACACACACACACAATACACACACTACACACACACACACACACACACTACACACACAGTACACACACACACACCACACACACACTACACAGCAACACTACACAGTACACACACACACACACAGTACACACACACACACACACACTACACACACACACTACACACACACTACACACACACTACACACACTACACACACACACACACACACACACACACACACACACACACACACTATACACACACACACACACACACACACACACACACACACACACACACACACACACTACACACACACTACACACACACTACACACACACACACACACAAAACACACTACACACACTACACACACACACATACACACACACACACACACACACACTACACACTACACACACACACACACTACACACACACACACTACACACACACACACACACACCCACACTACACACACACACACACACACACACACACACACACACCCACACACACACACACACACACACACACACACTACACACACACACACTACACACAGTGCACACAGTACACACACACACTACACACACACACTACACACACACACACAGTACACACACACACACACACACTACACACAGTACACACTACACACACACACTACACACACTACACACAGTACACACTACACACACACTACACACACTACACACACACACTACACATACACTACACACACACACTACACACACACACTACACACACACTACACACAGTACACACACACAGTACACACACACTGCACACAGTACACACGCTACACAGTACACATACACACACAGTACACACACACACACAGTACACACACACTGCACACAGTACACACACTGCACACAGTACACACACACTGCACACAGTACACACACTACACAGTACACACACTGCACACAGTACACACACACTGCACACAGTACACACACTACACAGTACACACACTGCACACAGTACACACACTATACAGTACACACACACACACAGTACACACACACTGCACACAGTACACACAGTACACACACACAGTACACACACACTGCACACAGTACACACAGTACACACACACACACAGTACACACACACACACAGTACACACACACTGCACACAGTACACACAGTACACACACACACAATACACACACACACAGCACACACACACTGCACACAGTACACACACTACACAGTACACCCACTGCACACAGTACACACTACACACAGTACACACACAGTACACACTACACACAGTACATACACAGTACACACTACACACAGTACACACACAGTACACACACACGCTCACACACACACTCACTCAAACACACGCACGCACACACAGCACCCCCAACAGCCCAACTCCAGTCCTCCAGTACCCCCAACAGCCCAACTCCAGTCCTCCAGTACCCCCAACAGACCAACTCCAGTCCTCCAGTACCCCTAACAGTCCAACTCCAGTCCTCCTGTACCCCCAACAGCCCAACTCCAGTCCTCCAGTACCCCCAACAGCCCAACTCAGTCCTCCATTACCCCAACAGCCCAACTCCAGTCCTCCTGTACCCCCAACAGCCCAACTCCAGTCCTCCAGTACCCCCAACAGCCCAACTCCAGTCCTCCATTACCCCCAACAGCCCAACTCCAGTCCTCCTGTACCCCCAACAGCCCAACTCCAGTCCTCCTGTACCCCAACAGCCCAACTCCAGTCCTCCTGTACCCCAACAGCCCAACCCAGTCCCCCCAACAACCCAACTCCAGTCCTCCTGTACCAGCCCAACAGTCCTTCAGTACCCCCAGTCCCCCAGTCCTCCTACAACAGCCAACCAGTCCTCCAGTCCTCCTGTACCCCAAACAGCCCAACTCCAGTCCTCCTGTACCCCCAACAGCCCAACTCCAGTCCTCCAGTACCCCCAACAGCCCAACTCCAGTCCTCCAGTACCCCAACAGCCCACCTCCAGTCCTCCAGTACCCCCAACAGCCCAACTCCAGTCCTCCAGTACCCCCAACAGCCCAACTCCAGTCCTTCCAGTACCCCCAACAGCCCAACTCCAGTCCTCCAGTACCCCCAACAGCCCAACTCCAGTCCTCCTTTCCGCCAGTGACCAGAGAACCATTCACCCCCAGAGAACCATTCACACTGCCCAACTCCAGTCCTCCTGGAGTGACCCACCAACAGCAGAGAACCATTCACTGTCTGATACTCTTTACATTTAAGTCATTTAGCAGACGCTCCTTATCCAGAGAGGTGCATTCACCTTATGACCTCCAGCAGTAGTGCATCTAAATCTTTTTCTAGGGGAAGGGGTGGAGGGATTACTTTATCCTATCCTAGGTATTCCTTAAAGAGGTGGGGTTTCAGCCCAACCAGAGCAGCGAACAGTTTTGACTGGGCAGTCTTCTCAGTGGTAGGGAGGCTGGATGAACGGTGCCCTTGTTTGGGTGTAGGGCCTGATCAGAGCCTGAGGCAGGTGCCGTTCCCCTCAGAACCATGCGAGCTTCAACTGGAAGCCAGTGGAGGGAGCGGAGGAGCTGACGTGAGAGAACCAAGGTTGAACACCAGACGGGCTGCGCCTGATGAGTTGTAGGGGTTTAATGGCACAGGCAGGGAGCCCAGCCAACAGCAGTTGCAGTAATCCAGACGGAGATGACAAGTGCCTGATTAGACCTGCGCCGCTCCTGTGTGAGGCAGGGCCATTCACATGACCATGAACCACCACAGGAACGGGCCACCGCCTTGATGTTAGTTGAGAACGACAGGGTGTTGATACCTACAGAGAACCATTCACACTGACCTGATACCTACAGAGAACCATTCACTCAGACCTGATACCTGTATTTTGGGTACAGGCTCTGTGGAAATGCAGGAGTGATAACCCCAGCGTCTTTCAGACACGCCAACAGCTGCTGTAAAGGACCTGGCATGGTGTGTTAGTGTGATCTTTGTCTGGGTATGAAATGGGTATTTCTGGTTCCACCCAAGGCAAAAGCAGCCTCAGCTGTTCCTGTGCAATACGCACTCACATTCCACAACATAGTCAAACTCAATACATCTAGACAGCAAACAAATAGTCCCACCTGACACGTAAATTCATCTGATATCATCCCCCTCAATATCCTCCCCAACATGATGATACATTCATCTGATATCATCCCCCAGACCCCCAACACGATGATACATTCATCTGATATCATCCTCAATAACCTCAACACGATGGATACATTCATCTGATATCATCCCCCAATAACCCCCCAACATGGTGCATACATTCATCTGATATCATCCCCTCAATAACCTCCCCAACATGGTGATACATTCATCTGATATCATCCCCTCAATAACCTCCCCAACATGGTGGTGACATTCATCTGATATCATCCCCTCAATAACTCCTCCCCAACATGGTGATGCATTCATCTGATATCATCCCCCTCAATAACCTCCCCAACATGGTGATACATTCATCTGATATCATCCTCAATAACCTCCCCAACATGGTGATACATTCATCTGATATCATCCCCTCAATAACCTCCCCAACACGATGATACATTCATCTGATATCATCCCCTCAATAACCTCCCCAACATGGTGATACATTCATCTGATATCATCCCACCTCCTCAATAACCTCCCCAACATGATGATACATTCATCTGATATCATCCCCTCAATAACCTCCCCCAACATGATGATACATTCATCTGATATCCCCCCAATAACCTCCCCAACATGGTGATACATTCATTTGATATCATCCCCCCCAATAACCTCCCCCCCAACATGATGATACATTCATCTGATATCATCCCCAATAACCTCCCCAACATGGTGATACATTCATCTGATATCATCCCCTCAATAACCCTCCCAACACGATGATACATTCATCTGATATCATCCCACTCCCCTCAATAACCTCCCCAACATGGTGATACATTCATCTGATATCATCCCACCTCAATAACCTCCCAACATGGTGGTACATTCATCTGATATCATCCCACCTCCTCAATAACCCCAACATGGTGATACATTCATCTGATATCATCCCCCTCAATATCCTCCCCAACATGGTGATGCATTCATCTGATATCATCCCTCAATAACCTCCCCAACATGATGATACATTCATCTGATATCATCCCCAATAACCTCCCAACATGATGATACATTCATCTGATATCATCCTACCTCCCCTCAATAACCCCCCAACATGGTGATACATTCATCTGATATCATCCCCTCAATAACCTCCCCAACATGATGATACATTCATCTGATATCATCCCCCAATAACCTCCCCAACATGATGATACATTCATCTGATATCATCCCCTCAATAACTCCCCAACATGGTGATACATTCATCTGATATCATCCCCTCAATAACCTCCCCAACATGATGATACATTCATCTGATATCATCCCCCAATAACCTCCCCAACATGGTGATACATTCATCTGATATCATCCCTCAATAACCTCCCAACATGGTGATACATATCATCTGATATCATCCCATCCAATAACCTCCCCAACACGATGATACATTCATCTGATATCATCCCCCAATAACCTCCCCAACATGGTGATACATTCATCTGATATCATCCCCTCAATAACCTTCCTCAACATGATGATACATTCATCTGATATCATCCCCTCAATAACCTCCCACCCCCCAACATGGTGATACATTCATCTGATATCATCCTCAATAACCTCCCCAACACGATGATACATTCATCTGATATCATCCCACCTCCCTCCTCCCAACATGGTGATACATTCATCTGATATCATCCCCAATAACCTCCCCAACATGGTGATACATTCATCTGATATCATCCCCTCAATAACCTCCCCAACATGATGATACATTCATCTGATATCATCCCCTCAATAACCTCCCCAACATGGTGATGCATTCATCTGATATCATCCCACCTCCTCAATAACCTCCCCCAACATGATGATACATTCATCTGATATCATCCCCTCAATAACCTCCCCAACATGATGATACATTCATCTGATATCATCCCCTCCCCCAACATGGTGGTACAATCTGAATCATCCCACCTCAATAACTCCCCAACATGGTGATACATTCATCTGATATCATCCCCTCAATAACCCCCCAACATGGTGATACATTCATCTGATATCATCCCACCTCCCTCAATAACCCCCAACATGGTGATACATTCATCTGATATCATCCCCCCAATAACCCCCAACATGGTGATACATTCATCTGATATCATCCCCCATGGTGATACAATAATCCTCCCCAACATGATGATACATTCATCTGATATCATCCTCAATAACCCCCCCAACATGGTGATACATTCATCTGATATCATCCCCTCAATAACCCCCAACATGATGATACATTCATCTGATATCATCCCCTCAATAACCTCCCCAACATGGTGATACATTCATCTGATATCATCCCCTCAATAACCTCCCCAACATGATGATACATTCATCTGATATCATCCCCCTCAATAACCTCCCCCCCCAACATGGTGATACATTCATCTGATATCATCCCACCTCAATAACCTCCCCAACATGGTGATGCATTCATCTGATATCATCCCCCTCCCCTCAATAACCTCCCCAACATGGTGATACATTCATCTGATATCATCCCCTCAATAACCTCCCCCCAACATGGTGATACATTCATCTGATATCATCCCCTCAATAACCTCCCCAACATGGTGATACATTCATCTGATATCATCCCCTCAATAACCTCCCCAACATGGTGATGCATTCATCTGATATCATCCCCCTCAATAACCTCCCCAACATGGTGATGCATTCATCTGATATCATCCCCCAATAACCTCCCCAACATGGTGATACATTCATCTGATATCATCCCCCTCAATAACCTCCCAACATGGTGATACATTCATCTGATATCATCCCCCAATAACCTCCCAACATGATGATACATTCATCTGATATCATCCCCCTCAATAACCTCCCCAACATGATGATACATTCATCTGATATCATCCCCTCAATAACCCCCCAACATGGTGATACATTCATCTGATATCATCCCCTCAATAACCTCCCCAACATGATGATACATTCATCTGATATCATCCCACCTCAATAACCTCCCAACATGGTGATACATTCATCTGATATCATCCCCCTCAATAACCCCCCAACATGATGATACATTCATCTGATATCATCCCCTCAACATGAACCTCTGATATCATCCCCCAACATGGTGATACATTCATCTGATATCATCCCTCAATAACCCCCTCCCCAACATGATGATACATTCATCTGATATCATCCCCCTCAATAACCCTCCCCAACATGATGATACATTCATCTGATATCATCCCCTCAATAACCTCCCCAACATGATGATACATTCATCTGATATCATCCCCTCAATAACCCCCCAACATGATGATACATTCATCTGATATCATCCCCCTCAATAACCTCCCCAACATGATGATACATTCATCTGATATCATCCCTCAATAACCCCCCAACATGATGATACATTCATCTGATATCATCCCCTCAATAACCTCCCCAACATGATGATACATTCATCTGATATCATCCCCCCAATAACCTCCCCCAACATGATGATACATTCATCTGATATCATCCCCTCAATAACCTCCCAACATGGTGATACATTCATCTGATATCATCCCTCAATAACCTCCCCAACATGATGATACATTCATCTGATATCATCCCCTCAATAACCTCCCCAACATGATGATACATTCATCTGATATCCATCAATCCCCTCAATATATCATCCTCCCTCCCAACATGATGATACATTCATCTGATATCATCCCCTCAATAACCCCCAACATGATGATACATTCATCTGATATCATCCCCTCAATAACCCCCAACATGATGATACATTCATCTGATATCATCCCAATAACCCCAACATGGTGATACATCTGATAATCCTCCCCCAACATGATGATACATTCATCTGATATCATCCCCTCAATAACCTTCCCAACATGATGATACATTCATCTGATATCATCCCCCTCAATAACATTCTCCCCAACATGATGATACATTCATCTGATATCATCCCCCTCAATAACCTCCCCAACATGGTGATACATTCATCTGATATCATCCCCCTCAATAACCTCCCCAACATGGTGATACATTCATCTGATATCATCCCCCTCAATAACCCCCCAACATGGTGATACATTCATCTGATATCATCCCTCAATAACCTCCCCAACATGGTGATACATTCATCTGATATCATCCCACCTCAATAACCTCCCCAACATGGTGGTACATTCATCTGATATCATCCCACCTCCTCAATAACCCCCCAACATGGTGATACATTCATCTGATATCATCCTCAATAACCCCCCAACATGGTGATACATTCATCTGATATCATCCCCTCATTAACCCCCAACATGGTGATACATTCATCTGATATCATCCCCCTCAATAACCTCCCCAACATGATGATACATTCATCTGATATCATCCCCCTCAATAACCTCCCCCAACATGGTGATACATTCATCTGATATCATCCCCTCAATAACCCCCCAACATGGTGATACATTCATCTGATATCATCCCCTCAATAACCTCCCCCAACATGGTGATACATTCATCTGATATCATCCCCTCAATAACCCCCCAACACGATGATACATTCATCTGATATCATCCCCTCAATAACCTCCCCAACATGGTGATACATTCATCTGATATCATCCCCTCAATAACCTTCCCCAACATGATGATACATTCATCTGATATCATCCCCTCAATAACCTCCCCAACATGATGATACATTCATCTGATATCATCCCCCTCAATACCCCCCAACATGATGATACATTCATCTGATATCATCCCCCAATAACCCCCCAACATGATGATACATTCATCTGATATCATCCCCTCAATAACCTCCCCCAACATGGTGATACATTCATCTGATATCATCCCCTCAATAACCTCCCCAACATGGTGATGCATTCATCTGATATCATCCTCAATAACCTCCCCAACACGATGATACATTCATCTGAATATCATCCCCTCAATAACCTCCCCAACACGATGATACATTCATTTGATATCATCCCCTCAATAACCTCCCCAACATGATGATACATTCATCTGATATCATCCCCCTCAATAACCCCCCCCAACATGATGATACATTCATCTGATATCATCCCCTCAATAACCCCCCAACATGATGATACATTCATCTGATATCATCCCCTCAATAACCTCCCCAACATGATGATACATTCATCTGATATCATCCCCTCAATAACCTCCCAACATGATGATACATTCATCTGATATCATCCCCTCAATAACCTCCCCAACATGGTGATACATTCATCTGATATCATCCCCTCAATAACCTCCCCAACATGGTGATACATTCATCTGATATCATCCCCCTCAATAACCGCCCCAACATGGTGATACATTCATCTGATATCATCCCAATAACCTCCCCAACATGGTGATACATTCATCTGATATCATCCCACCTCAATAACCTCCCCAACATGGTGGTACATTCATCTGATATCATCCCACCTCCCCTCAATAACCCCCCAACATGGTGATACATTCATCTGATATCATCCCCTCAATAACCCCCCAACATGGTGATACATTCATCTGATATCATCCCCTCAATAACCCCAACATGGTGATACATTCATCTGATATCATCCTCAATAACCTCCCCAACATGATGATACATTCATCTGATATCATCCCCTCAATAACCTCCCCCAACATGGTGATACATTCATCTGATATCATCCCCTCAATAACCCCCCAACATGGTGATACATTCATCTGATATCATCCCCTCAATAACCTCCCCAACATGGTGATACATTCATCTGATATCATCCCCCTCAATAACTCCCCAACACGATGATACATTCATCTGATATCATCCCCTCAATAACCTCCCCAACATGATGATACATTCATCTGATATCATCCCTCAATAACCTCCCCAACATGGTGATACATTCATCTGATATCCCCCCTCAATAACCTCCCCAACATGGTGATACATTCATCTGATATCATCCCCTCAATAACCTCCCCAACATGGTGATACATTCATCTGATATCATCCCCCTCAATAACCTCCCAACATGATGATACATTCATCTGATATCATCCCCCAATAACCTCCCCCAACATGATGATACATTCATCTGATATCATCCCCTCAATACCTCCCCCCAACATGATGATACATTCATCTGATATCATCCCCTCAATAACCCCCCAACATGATGATACATTCATCTGATATCATCCCCTCAATAACCTCCCCAACATGGTAATACATTCATCTGATATCATCCCCTCAATAACCTCCCCAACATGGTGATGCATTCATCTGATATCATCCCAATAACCTCCCAACACGGTGATACATTCATCTGAATATCATCCCCTCAATAACCTCCCCAACACGATGATACATTCATCTGATATCATCCCCTCAATAACCTCCCCAACATGATGATACATTCATCTGATATCATCCCCCCTCAATAACCCCCAACATGATGATACATTCATCTGATATCATCCCCTCAATAACCCCCCCAACATGATGATACATTCATCTGATATCATCCTCAATAACCTCCCCAACATGATGATACATTCATCTGATATCATCCCCTCAATAACCTCCCCCAACATGGTGATACATTCATCTGATATCATCCCCTCAATAACCTCCCCAACATGGTGATACATTCATCTGATATCATCCCCCTCAATAACCCCCCCCAACATGGTGATACATTCATCTGATATCATCCCCTCAATAACCTCCCCAACATGGTGATACATTCATCTGATATCATCCCACCTCAATAACCTCCCCAACATGGTGGTACATTCATCTGATATCATCCCACCTCCCCTCAATAACCCCCCAACATGGTGATACATTCATCTGATATCATCCCCTCAATAACCCCCCAACATGGTGATACATTCATCTGATATCATCCCCTCAATAACCCCCAACATGGTGATACATTCATCTGATATCATCCCCTCAATAACCTCCCCAACATGATGATACATTCATCTGATATCATCCCCTCAATAACCTCCCCAACATGGTGATACATTCATCTGATATCATCCCCCTCAATAACCCCCCAACATGGTGATACATTCATCTGATATCATCCCCTCAATAACCTCCCCAACATCTGATATCATTCATCTGATATTCATCATCCCCCTCAATAACCTCCCCAACATGATGATACATTCATCTGATATCATCCCCTCAATAACCTCCCCAACATGGTGATGCATTCATCTGATATCATCCCCCTCAATAACCCCCAACATGATGATACATTCATCTGATATCCTCCCCTCAATAACCTCCCCAACATGGTGATACATTCATCTGATATCATCCCCCTCAATATCCTCCCCCAACATGATGATACATTCATCTGATATCATCCCCTCAATAACCTCCCCAACATGGTGATACATTCATCTGATATCATCCCCTCAATAACCTCCCCCAACATGATGATACATTCATCTGATATCATCCCCCTCAATAACCTCCCCAACATGGTGATACATTCATCTGATATCATCCCCTCAATAACCTCCCCAACATGATGATACATTCATCTGATATCATCCCCCCAATAACCTCCCCAACATGGTGATGCATTCATCTGATATCATCCCCTCAATAACCTCCCCCAACATGGTGATACATTCATCTGATATCATCCCACCTCAATAACCTCCCCAACATGGTGATGCATTCATCTGATATCATCCCCCTCAATAACCTCCCCAACATGGTGATACATTCATCTGATATCATCCCCCAATAACCTCCCCAACATGGTGATGCATTCATCTGATATCATCCCCCAATAACCTCCCCAACATGGTGATACATTCATCTGATATCATCCCCTCAATAACCCCCCAACACGATGATACATTCATCTGATATCATCCCCCCTCAATAACCCCCCAACATGATGATACATTCATCTGATATCATCCCCTCAATAACCTCCCAACATGGTGATACATTCATCTGATATCATCCCCTCAATAACCTCCCCAACATGGTGATGCATTCATCTGATATCATCCCCCTCAATAACCTCCCCAACACGGTGATACATTCATCTGAATATCATCCCCCCTCAATAACCTCCCCAACACGATGATACATTCATCTGATATCATCCCCTCAATAACCTCCCCAACATGATGATACATTCATCTGATATCATCCCCCTCAATAACCCTCCCCCAACATGATGATACATTCATCTGATATCAACCCCTCAATAACCTCCCAACATGATGATACATTCATCTGATATCATCCCCCTCAATAACCTCCCCAACATGATGATACATTCATCTGATATCATCCCCTCAATAACCTCCCCAACATGGTGATACATTCATCTGATATCATCCCCTCAATAACCTCCCCCAACATGATGATACATTCATCTGATATCATCCCCCTCAATAACCTCCCCAACATGGTGATACATTCATCTGATATCATCCCCCTCAATAACCTCCCCAACATGATGATACATTCATCTGATATCATCCCCCAATAACCTCCCCAACATGGTGATGCATTCATCTGATATCATCCCCTCAATAACCTCCCCAACATGGTGATACATTCATCTGATATCATCCCACCTCAATAACCTCCCCAACATGATGATACATTCATCTGATATCATCCCCTCAATAACCCCCTAACACGATGATACATTCATCTGATATCATCCCCTCAATAACCCCCCAACACGATGATACATTCATCTGATATCATCCCACCTCAATAACCCCCAACATGATGCTACATTCATCTGATATCATCCCCTCAATAACCTCCCCCAACATGGTGATACATTCATCTGATATCATCCCCTCAATAACCTCCCCAACACGATGATACATTCATCTGATATCATCCCCTCAATAACCTCCCCAACATGGTGATACATTCATCTGATATCATCCCCCTCAATAACCTCCCCAACATGATGATACATTCATCTGATATCATCCCCCTCAATAACCTCCCCAACATGGTGGTACATTCATCTGATATCATCCCACCTCCCCCTCAATAACCTCCCCAACATGGACACCACATTATGGCAATAATCAGCCCTTATTCTTCTAGTGCTGAGTAATGCTGTGGTCCTGGTCAAAACCCTCTGGGTCCTGGTCAAAACCCTATGGGTCCTGGTCAACAGCCCTCTGGGTCCTGGTCAACAGCCCTCTGGGTCCTGGTCAACAGCCCTCTGGGTCCTGGTCAACAACCCTATGGGTCCTGGTCAACAACCCTATGGTTCCTGGTCAAACCCCTATGGTTCCTGGTCAAAACCCTATGGGTCCTGGTCAAACCCCTATGGTTCCTGGTCAAAACCCTATGGGTCCTGGTCAAAACCCTCTGGGTCCTGGTCAACAGCCCTCTGGGTCCTGGTCAACAACCCTATGGGTCCTGGTCAAAACCCTCTGGGTCCTGGTCAACAGCCCTCTGGGTCCTGGTCAACAACCCTATGGGTCCTGGTCCAAGCCCTCTGGGTCCTGGTCAACAGCCCTCTGGGTCCTGGTCAAAGCCCCCTGGGTCCTGGTCAACAACCCTATGGGTCCTGGTCAACAGCCCTCTGGGTCCTGGTCAACAACCCTATGGGTCCTGGTCCAAGCCCTCTGGGTCCTGGTCAACAGCCCTCTGGGTCCTGGTCAACAGCCCTCTGGGTCCTGGTCAACAGCCCTCTGGGTTCTGGTCAAAGCCCTCTGGGTCCTGGTCAAAGCCCCCTGGGTCCTGGTCAACAACCCTATGGGTCCTGGTCAACAGCCCTCTGGGTCCTGGTCAACAACCCTATGGGTCCTGGTCCAAGCCCTCTGGGTCCTGGTCAACAGCCCTCTGGGTCCTAGTTAACAACCCTCTGGGTCCTGGTTATAACCATATGGGTCCTGGTTATAACCCTATGGGTCCTGGTTATAACCCTATGGGTCCTGGTTATAACCCTATTGGTCCTGGTTATAACCCTATGGGTCCTGGTTATAACCCTATGGGTCCTGGTTATAACCCTCTGGGTCCTGGTTATAACCCTATTGGTCCTGGTTAACAACCCTATGAGTCCTGGTTATGACCCTATGGGTCCTGGTTATAACCCTATGGGTCCTGGTTATAACCCTCTGGGTCCTGGTTATAACCCTATGGGTCCTGGTTAAAACCCTATGGGTCCTGGTTATAACCCTATGGATCCTGGTTATAACCCTCTGGGTGGGGTGGACAGAGAGGGGGGTTCAGTGTAAAGCAGAAACCTGTTGACTTGTGCTGGGCATGCTGCTGTTCTGCTGTGCCAACGTCTTTGTGTTGTGATTTGATTCGCCACTTGATCACACACCCCAGGTGGCTGTGATGACGTACGTTTTCTTAGTGGTGCCATGCTCTGCTCAGTCAACACCTGCTGTTCTATGTCTGCTGACTCATTTAGACCGGAAAGGGCCGTAGGACACACACACACGCACACACGCACGCACGCACGCACACACACACACACACACCGGCCCCAGTGCTGTAGGGGACAGTAGATGTATTAGAAAGGGCTCAGGCTCCACCCAGTGCATCTAGGAAATGAGGCCCTGTACCTCCTCCAAATGAGGCCCTGTACCCCCTCCAAATGAAGCCCTGTACCCCCTCTAAATGAGGCCATTATACCGCCTCCAAATGAGGCCATTATACCCCCTCCAAATGAGGCCCTGTACCCCCTCTAAATGAGGCCATTATACCGCCTCCAAATGAGGCCATTATACCCCCTCCAAATGAGGCCCTGTACCCCCTCCAAATGAGGCCCTGTACCCCCTCTAAATGAGGCCCTGTACCCCTCCAAATGAGGCCCTTATACACCCTCCAAATGAGGCCCTGTACCCTCCAAATGAGGCCCTGTACCCTCCAAATGAGGCCCTGTACCCCCTCTAAATGAGGCCCTGTACCTCCTCCAAATGAGGCTCTTATACACCCTCCAAATGAGGCCCTGTACCCCCAAATGAGGCCCTGTACCCCTCCAAATGAGGCCCTTATACACCCTCCAAATGAGGCCCTGTACCCCTCCAAATGAGGCCCTGTACCCTCTAAATGAGGCCATTATACCGCCTCCAAATGAGGCCCTGTACCCTCCAAATGAGGCCATTATACCCCTCCAAATGAGGCCCTGTACCCTCCAAATGAGGTCATTATACCCTCCAAATGAGGCCCTGTACCCCTCCAAATGAGGCCCTGTACCTCCTCCAAATGAGGCCCAATGCCCTCCAAATGAGGCCCTGTACCCTCCAAATGAGGCCATTATACCCCTCCAAATGAGGCCCTGTACCCTCCAAATGAGGCCCTGTACCCCTCCAAATGAGGCCCTGTACCCCTCCAAATGAGGCCCTGTACCCCTCCAAATGAGGCCCTGTATCCCTCTAAATGAGGCCCTGTACCCTCCAAATGATGCCCTGTACCTCCTCCAAATGAGGCCCTGTACCCCCTCCAAATGAGGCCCTGTACGCCCTCCAAATGAGGCCCTGTAACTCCTCCAAATGAGGCCCTGTACCCCCTCCAAATGAGGCCCTGTACCCCCTCCAAATGAGGCCCTGTACCCTCTCCAAATGAGGCCCAATGCCATCAACAGCAAGATCAACATTTGATTTGAGTGTGTGTGTGTGTGTGTGTGTGTGTGTGTGTGTGTGTGTGTGTGTGTGTGTGTGTGTGTGTGTGTGTGTGTGTGTGTCTGTATATGTGTGTGTGTGTGTGTGTGTAACCCTCTATGTTCTCTCTCCTCAGTCAGGGCTGGTGTACACGGAGGAGGAATGGGAGAGAGAATGGAACGAGCTGCTGAAACTAGCTTCTAGTGAACCGCGTACACACAGCAGCAAGAACAACAACAATACTGTAGGGTGAGTATCACACACACACACACACACACACACACACACACAACGGAGAGCAGTGAGCACCAAACTAGTTTACTGTTGGATAGCTGAGTATTGAGACTGTCATGGGTCATTGACTACTAGATCAGTTGTCTGGTTAATGTCTGTATAAAGCCCTGACTATGGTGTCTATAGGTCAATACCAGATCAGTTATGATGGTGTCTATAGGTCAATATCAGATCAGTTATGATGGTGTCTGGTTGATGTCTGTATAAAGCCCTGACTATGGTGTCTATAGGTCAATACCAGATCAGTTATGATGGTGTCTATAGGTCAATATCAGATCAGTTATGATGGTGTCTGGTTGATGTCTGTATAAAGCCCTGACTATGGTGTCTATAGGTCAATACCAGATCAGTTATGATGGTGTCTATAGGTCAATATCAGATCAGTTATGATGGTGTCTGGTTGATGTCTGTATAAAGCCCTGACTATGGTGTCTATAGGTCAATACCAGATCAGTTATGATGGTGTCTATAGGTCAATATCAGATCAGTTATGATGGTGTCTATAGGTCAATACCAGATCAGTTATGATGGTGTCTATAGGTCAATACCAGATCAGTTATGATGGTGTCTATAGGTCAATATCAGATCAGTTATGATGGTATCTATAGGTCAATATCAGATCAGTTATGATGTTGTCTATAGGTCAATATCAGATCAGTTATGATGGTGTCTATAGGTCAATACCAGATCAGTTATGATGGTGTCTATGGGCCAATCAGATCACACCTGCTAAAGCAGGATGCTAGGTTATGTAAAAGACTATGGACTCTGAGGAGTTGTCATGGGTCATGATTCACACACAGACACACACACACAGATACACACACTTGACATTCAAATATCAGCCAAAATTAGAGGTATATATTTTAAAATGTTTAGCCAGTAGATCAGTAGTGTCTGACAGGGGTTGTGTCTTGACGCAGGGTGGATAACTCAGAGGACCCCGTGTATGAGAGTCTGGAGGAGTTTCATGTGTTTGTCCTGGCTCACGTGCTGCGTCGACCAATCATAGTGGTGGCTGACACCATGCTACGGGACTCAGGGGGAGAGGGTGAGTACACACACCATGCTACTGGACTCAGGGGGAGAGGGTGAGTACACACACCATGCTACGGGACTCAGGAGGAGAGGGTGAGTACACACACCATGCTACTGGACTCAGGGGGAGAGGGTGAGTACACACACCATGCTACTGGACTCAGGAGGAGAGGGTGAGTACACACACCATGCTACGGGACTCAGGAGGAGAGGGTGAGTACACACACCATGCTACGGGACTCAGGGGGAGAGGGTGAGTACACACACCATGCTACGGGACTCAGGGGAGAGGGTGAGTACACACACCATGCTACTGGACTCAGGGGGAGAGGGTGAGTACACACACCATGCTACTGGACTCAGGGGGAGAGGGTGAGTACACACACCATGCTACTGGACTCAGGGGGAGAGGGTGAGTACACACACCATGCTACTGGACTCAGGGGGAGAGGGTGAGTACACACACCATGCTACTGGACTCAGGGGGAGAGGGTGAGTACACACACCATGCTACTGGACTCAGGGGAGAGGGTGAGTACACACACCATGCTACTGGACTCAGGGGGAGAGGGTGAGTACACACGCCATGCTACTGGACTTAGGGGGAGAGGGTGAGTACATACGTCATGCTACTGGACTCAGGGGGAGAGGGTGAGTACACACACCATGCTACTGGACTCAGGGGGAGAGGGTGAGTACACACACCATGCTACTGGACTCAGGGGGAGAGGGTGAGTACACACACCATGCTACGGGACTCAGGGGGAGAGGGTGAGTACACACACCATGCTACGGGACTCAGGGGGAGAGGGTGAGTACACACGCCATGCTACTGGACTTAGGGGGAGAGGGTGAGTACACACACCATGCTACATACTGCAGAGACCCATTGTAGTGGTGGTTAGATGCTACATCTTGCAGAGACCCATTGTAGTTGTGGCTAGATGCTACATACTGCAGAGACCCATTGTAGTGGTGGCTAGATGCTACATACTGCAGAGACCCATTGTAGTTGTGGCTAGATGCTACATACTGCAGAGACCCATTGTAGTGGTGGCTAGATACTACATACTGCAGAGACCCATTGTAGTGGTGGCTAGATGCTACATACTGCAGAGACCCATTGTAGTGTTGGCTAGATGCTACGTACTGCAGAGACCCATTGTAGTGGTGGCTAGATGCTACGTACTGCAGAGACCCATTGTAGTGGTGGCTAGATGCTACGTCTTGCAGAGACCCATTGTAGTGGTGGCTAGATGCTACATACTGCAGAGACCCATTGTAGTGGTGGCTAGATGCTACATCTTGCAGAGACCCATTGTAGTGGTGGCTAGATGCTGCGTAGTGCAGAGACCCATTGTAATGGTGGCTAGATGCTACATCTTGCAGAGATCCATTGTAGTGGTGGCTAGATGCTAAGTACTGCAGAGACCCATTATAGTGGTGGCTAGATGCTAGGTACTGCAGAGACCCATTGTAGTGGTGGTTAGATGCTACATCTTGCAGAAACCCATTGTAGTGGTGGCTAGATGCTACGTACTGCAGAGACCCATTGTAGTGGTGGCTAGATGCTACATCTTGCAGAGACCCATTGTAGTGGTGGCTAGATGCTACATCTTGCAGAGACCCATTGTAGTGGTGGCTAGATGCTACATCTTGCAGAGACCCATTGTAGTGGTGGCTAGATGCTACATCTTGCAGAGACCCATTGTAGTGGTGGCTAGATGCTACATCTTGCATAGACCCATTGTAGTGGTGGTTAGATACTAGGTGCTCAGAGACCCATTGTAGTGGTGGCTAGATGCTACATACTGCAGAAATCCATTGTAGTGGTGGCTAGATGCTACATCTTGCAGAGACTGCATTATGATGCGTTTATATGGCATTACATTGCATGGCAGCCATTTTAGGTTTCTGCATTATGATGCGTTTATATGGCATTACATTGCATGGCAGCCATTTTAGGTTTCTGCATTATGATGCATTTATATGGCATTACATTGCATGGCAGCCATTTTGGCTCACCATGGGCAACATGGGACCGATAGCGGTTCACATCATTCTCAGGAATTTTGAACAATGCTATGTACAAGATTTCAAATTCTTGTCGTAAATGGATATACGGAATGCTCAAAGGCACTAACATGGCGTCCAAAAGCTGGCCCAACTCTTTAGACATATGGCTCTGGTAAGACTCATTTGCATAAATCGAACTACTCTCATTCCTAGATGAGGCAAACGGAGAACTTTCAGACTGGGCCTTTCATCTCAACCTCTAACTGCCTGACCTCTTCTCCCCTCCCCCAGCATTTGCCCCCATCCCGTTTGGAGGGCTGTACCTGCCCCTGGAGGTGCCTCCTAACCTCTGTCACTGCTCCCCCCTGGTCCTAGCTTACGACCAGGCACACTTCTCTGCCCTGGTGTCCATGGAGCAGAAGGACCAGCACCAAGAACAAGGTAAGACAGACGACTGGAAGTTGACTGAGGATGTCCTAATATGTATACCGTAACTCCTAAGGGGACTGAGGATGTCCTAATATGTATACCATAACCCCTAATGTGACTGGGAATGTCCTAATATGTATACCGTAACTCCTAAGGGGACTGAGGATGTCCTGATATGTATACCGTAACTCCTAAGGGGACTGAGGATGTCCTGATATGTATACCGTAACTCCTAATGTGACTGAGGATGTCCTAATATGTATACCGTAACGCCTAAGGAGACTGAGGATGTCCTAATATGTATATATGTATACCGTAACCCCTAATGTGACTGAGGATGACCTAAAACGTATACCGTAACCCCTAATGTGACTGAGGATGTCCTAATATGTATACCGTAACCCCTAATGTGACTGAGGATGACCTAAAACGTATACCGTAACCCCTAATGTGACTGAGGATGTCCTAATATGTATACCGTAACCCCTAATGTGACTGAGGATGACCTGATATGTATACCGTAACCCCTAATGTGACTGAGGATGTCCTAATATGTATACCGTAACCCCTAATGTGACTGAGGATGACCTAAAACGTATACCATGGCTCCATAAGGTGACTAAGGATGTCCTAAATAGTGTACCGGGACTGCTTAGGTAACTGAGGATGTCCAGAAATGTATCCCGTTTACACCAAGGTGTCTGAAGATGTCTTAAAGTGGATTCCTACCAGTGGAGGCTGGTGAGAGGAGCTATAGGAGGACGGGCTCATTGTAATGGCTGGAATGGAATCAATAGAACGCTTTCAAACACATCAAACCACATGGAAACCACATGTTTGACTCCGTTCCTTTTATGCCATTCCAGCCATTACAATGAGCCCGTCCTCCTATAGCTCCTCCAACCAGCCTCCACTGATTCCTACTGCTCAAACCTAATCTCCATGTTATGTAGAGGAAACAGGTCGACAGACATACAGTCTGTTATGTAGAGGAAGCAGGTCGACAGACATACAGTCTGTTATCTAGAGGAAGCAGGTAGACAGACATACAGTCTGTTATCTAGAGGAAGCAGGTAGACATACAGTCTGTTATCTAGAGGAAGCAGGTAGACATACAGTCTGTTATCTAGAGGAAGCAGGTAGACATACAGTCTGTTATGTAGATGAAGCAGGTAGACAGACATACAGTCTGTTATCTAGATGAAGCAGGTAGACAGACATACAGTCTGTTATGTAGAGGAAGCAGGTAGACATACAGTCTGTTATGTAGATGATGCAGGTAGACATACAGTCTGTTATGTAGAGGAAGCAGGTAGACATACAGTATGTTATCTAGATGAAGCAGGTAGACAGACATACAGTCTGTTATCTAGAGGAAGCAGGTAGACAGACATACAGTCTGTTATCTAGATGAAGCAGGTAGACAGACATACAGTCTGTTATCTAGATGAAGCAGGTAGACAGACATACAGTCTGTTATGTAGATGAAGCAGGTAGACATACAGTCTGTTATGTAGAGGAAGCAGGTAGACAGACATACAGTCTGTTATCTAGAGGAAGCAGGTAGACAGACATACAGTCTGTTATCCAGAGGAAGCAGGTAGACAGACATACAGTCTATCTAGAGGAAGCAGGTAGACAGACATACAGTATGTTATCTAGAGGAAGCAGGTAGACAGACATACAGTCTGTTATGTAGATGAAGCAGGTAGACAGACATACAGTATGTTATGTAGATGAAGCAGGTAGACAGACATACAGTCTGTTATGTAGATGAAGCAGGTAGACATACAGTCTGTTATCTAGATGAAGCGGGTAGACAGACAGACAGTCTGTTATCTAGAGGAAGCAGGTAGACAGACATACAGTCTGTTATCTAGATGAAGCAGGTAGACAGACATACAGTCTGTTATGTAGATGAAGCAGGTAGACAGACATACAGTCTGCTATCTAGAGGAAGCAGGTAGACAGACAGTCTGTTATGTAGATGAAGCAGGTAGACATACAGTATGCTATGTAGATGAAGCAGGTAGACATACAGTCTGTTATCTAGATGAAGCGGGTAGACAGACATACAGTCTAATATGTAGATGAAGCAGGTAGACAGACACAGTCTGTTATCTAGAGGAAGCAGGTAGACATACAGTCTGTTATGTAGATGAAGCAGGTAGACATAAAGTCTGTTATCTAGATGAAGCGGGTAGACATACAGTCTGTTATCTAGATGAAGCGGGTAGACAGACATACAGTCTGCTATGTAGATGAAGCAGGTAGACAGACACAGTCTGTTATCTAGAGGAAGCAGGTAGACATACAGTCTGATATGTAGATGAAGCAGGTAGACAGACACAGTCTGTTATCTAGAGGAAGCAGGTAGACAGACATACAGTCTGTTATGTAGATGAAGCAGGTAGACAGACATACAGTCTGTTATCTAGAGGAAGCAGGTAGACATAGTCTTTTTTCTAGAGGAAGCAGGTAGACATACAGTCTGTTATGAAGATGAAGCAGGTAGACAGACATACAGTCTGTTATCTAGATGAAGCAGGTAGACAGACATACAGTCTGTTATCTAGAGGAAGCAGGTAGACATACAGTCTGTTATGTAGATGAAGCAGGTAGACAGACATACAGTCTGTTATCTAGATGAAGCAGGTAGACAGACAGTCTGTTATGTAGATGAAGCAGGTAGACAGACATACAGTCTGCTATCTAGAGGAAGCAGGTAGACAGACAGTCTGTTATGTAGATGAAGCAGGTAGACATACAGTATGCTATGTAGATGAAGCAGGTAGACATACAGTCTGTTATCTAGATGAAGCGGGTAGACAGACATACAGTCTGCTATGTAGATGAAGCAGGTAGACAGACACAGTCTGTTATCTAGAGGAAGCAGGTAGACATACAGTCTGTTATCTAGAGGAAGCAGGTAGACATACAGTCTGCTATGTAGATGAAGCAGGTAGACAGACATACAGTCTGTTATCTAGAGGAAGCAGGTAGACAGACATACAGTCTGTTATCTAGAGGAAACAGGTAGACAGACATACAGTCAGTTATGTAGATGAAGCAGGTAGACATACCGTCTGTTATCTAGAGGAAGCAGGTAGACAGACATACAGTCTGTTATCTAGATGAAGCAGGTAGACAGACATACAGTCTGTTATCTAGAGGAAGCAGGTAGACAGACATACAGTCTGTTATCTAGAGGAAGCAGGTAGACAGACATACAGTCTGTTATCTAGAGGAATCAGGTAAACAGACATACAGTCTGTTATGTAGATGAAGCAGGTAGACAGACATACAGTCAGTTATGTAGATGAAGCAGGTAGACATACCGTCTGTTATCTAGAGGAAGCAGGTAGACAGACATACAGTCTGTTATCTAGATGAAGCAGGTAGACAGACATACAGTCTGTTATCTAGATGAAGCAGGTAGACAGACATACAGTCTGTTATCTAGAGGAAGCAGGTAGACAGACATACAGTCTGTTATCTAGAGGAAGCAGGTAGACAGACATACAGTCTGTTATCTAGAGGAAGCAGGTAGACAGACATACAGTCTGTTATCTAGAGGAAGCAGGTAGACAGACAGACAGTCTGTTATCTAGAGGAAGCAGGTAGACAGACAAACAGTCTGTTATGTAGAGGAAGCAGGTAGACAGACATACAGTCTGTTATCTAGAGGAAGCAGGTAGACAGACAAACAGTCTGTTATGTAGATGAAGCAGGTAGACAGACATACAGTCGGTTATGTAGATGAAGCAGGTAGACATACAGTCTGTTATCTAGAGGAACCAGGTAGACAGACAGTCTGTTATGTAGATGAAGCGGGTAGACAGACATACAGTCTGCTATGTAGATGAAGCAGGTAGACAGACACAGTCTGTTATCTAGAGGAAGCAGGTAGACATACAGTCTGTTATCTAGAGGAAGCAGGTAGACATACAGTCTGCTATGTAGATGAAGCAGGTAGACAGACACAGTCTTATCTAGAGGAAGCAGGTAGACAGACATACAGTCAGTTATGTAGATGAAGCAGGTAGACAGACATACAGTCTGTTATCTAGAGGAAGCAGGTAGACAGACATACAGTCTGTTATCTAGAGGAAGCAGGTAGACAGACATACAGTCTGTTATCTAGAGGAAGCAGGTAGACAGACATACAGTCTGTTATCTAGAGGAAGCAGGTAGACAGACATACAGTCTGTTATCTAGAGGAAGCAGGTAGACATAGTTTTTTTTTCTAGAGGAAGCAGGTAGACATACAGTCTGTTATGAAGATGAAGCAGGTAGACAGACATACAGTCTGTTATCTAGAGGAAGCAGGTAGACAGACATACAGTCTGTTATCTAGAGGAATCAGGTAAACAGACATACAGTCTGTTATGTAGATGAAACAGGTAGACAGACATACAGTCAGTTATGTAGATGAAGCAGGTAGACATACCGTCTGTTATCTAGAGGAAGCAGGTAGACAGACATACAGTCTGTTATCTAGATGAAGCAGGTAGACAGACATACAGTCTGTTATCTAGAGGAAGCAGGTAGACAGACATACAGTCTGTTATCTAGAGGAAGCAGGTAGACAGACATACAGTCTGTTATCTAGAGGAATCAGGTAAACAGACATACAGTCTGTTATGTAGATGAAGCAGGTAGACAGACATACAGTCAGTTATGTAGATGAAGCAGGTAGACATACCGTCTGTTATCTAGAGGAAGCAGGTAGACAGACATACAGTCTGTTATCTAGATGAAGCAGGTAGACAGACATACAGTCTGTTATCTAGAGGAAGCAGGTAGACAGACATACAGTCTGTTATCTAGAGGAAGCAGGTAGACAGACATACAGTCTGTTATCTAGAGGAAGCAGGTAGACAGACATACAGTCTGTTATCTAGAGGAAGCAGGTAGACAGACAGACAGTCTGTTATCTAGAGGAAGCAGGTAGACAGACAAACAGTCTGTTATGTAGAGGAAGCAGGTAGACAGACATACAGTCTGTTATCTAGAGGAAGCAGGTAGACAGACAAACAGTCTGTTATGTAGATGAAGCAGGTAGACAGACATACAGTCGGTTATGTAGATGAAGCAGGTAGACATACAGTCTGTTATCTAGAGGAAGCAGGTAGACAGACAAACAGTCTGTTATGAAGATGAAGCAGGTAGACAGACATACAGTCTGTTATCTAGATGAAGCAGGTAGACAGACACACAGTCTGTTATCTAGAGGAAGCAGGTAGACATACAGTCTGTTATCTAGACGAAGCAGGTAGACATACAGTCTGTTATCTAGAGGAAGCAGGTAGACAGACATACAGTCTGTTATCTAGAGGAAGCAGGTAGACATACAGTCTGTTATCTAGAGGAAGCAGGTAGACAGACATACAGTCTGTTATCTAGAGGAAGCAGGTAGACATACAGTCTGTTATCTAGAGGAAGCAGGTAGACATACATACAGTCTGTTATCTAGAGGAAGCAGGTAGACATACAGTCTGTTATATAGATGAAGCAGGTAGACAGACATACAGTCTGTTATCTAGAGGAAGCAGGTAGACAGACATACAGTCTGTTATCTAGAGGAATCAGGTAAACAGACATACAGTCTGTTATGTAGATGAAACAGGTAGACAGACATACAGTCAGTTATGTAGATGAAGCAGGTAGACATACCGTCTGTTATCTAGAGGAAGCAGGTAGACAGACATACAGTCTGTTATCTAGATGAAGCAGGTAGACAGACATACAGTCTGTTATCTAGAGGAAGCAGGTAGACAGACATACAGTCTGTTATCTAGAGGAAGCAGGTAGACAGACATACAGTCTGTTATCTAGAGGAATCAGGTAAACAGACATACAGTCTGTTATGTAGATGAAGCAGGTAGACAGACATACAGTCAGTTATGTAGATGAAGCAGGTAGACATACCGTCTGTTATCTAGAGGAAGCAGGTAGACAGACATACAGTCTGTTATCTAGATGAAGCAGGTAGACAGACATACAGTCTGTTATCTAGATGAAGCAGGTAGACAGACATACAGTCTGTTATCTAGAGGAAGCAGGTAGACAGACATACAGTCTGTTATCTAGAGGAAGCAGGTAGACAGACATACAGTCTGTTATCTAGAGGAAGCAGGTAGACAGACATACAGTCTGTTATCTAGAGGAAGCAGGTAGACAGACAGACAGTCTGTTATCTAGAGGAAGCAGGTAGACAGACAAACAGTCTGTTATGTAGAGGAAGCAGGTAGACAGACATACAGTCTGTTATCTAGAGGAAGCAGGTAGACAGACAAACAGTCTGTTATGTAGATGAAGCAGGTAGACAGACATACAGTCGGTTATGTAGATGAAGCAGGTAGACATACAGTCTGTTATCTAGAGGAAGCAGGTAGACAGACAAACAGTCTGTTATGAAGATGAAGCAGGTAGACAGACATACAGTCTGTTATCTAGATGAAGCAGGTAGACAGACACACAGTCTGTTATCTAGAGGAAGCAGGTAGACATACAGTCTGTTATCTAGACGAAGCAGGTAGACATACAGTCTGTTATCTAGAGGAAGCAGGTAGACAGACATACAGTCTGTTATCTAGAGGAAGCAGGTAGACATACAGTCTGTTATCTAGAGGAAGCAGGTAGACAGACATACAGTCTGTTATCTAGAGGAAGCAGGTAGACATACAGTCTGTTATCTAGAGGAAGCAGGTAGACATACATACAGTCTGTTATCTAGAGGAAGCAGGTAGACATACAGTCTGTTATATAGATGAAGCAGGTAGACAGACATACAGTCAGTTATGTAGATGAAGCAGGTAGACATACAGTCTGTTATCTAGAGGAAACAGGTAGACAGACATACAGAGAGAGAGAGACTAGAGAGAGCGAGAGAGAGAGAGACTAGAGAGAGAGAGACTAGAGAGAGAGTGAGAGAGGGAGACTAGAGAGAGAGAGAGACAGAGACTCCTTTTTTCTCTCTCCCTTATAATAACAATCTGACTCTATGTCCTTCCCAGCATTGCTGGTTTTCTATGCTTGTTTTATTGCTGTGGTATAGCAAATTTGACTAAAGCCAGGCTATGTAAACAGCTGCAGTTATTTAAAACTATTTTTAGATTGACTCATATTATTTATTTTAACATTTCCTGCTTTACACTAAGTTGGCCCAATCAGCATTGCCTTCCACTGAAATGAACGAGACCATTTTATCTTAAAGCCTCTATTTCCTTCAACACTGTTGTTGACTAATGACTGCTAGCTTAACGGATGGAATGAAGTGTGAAACGTACCTTAAACGTGAACATACATGTATCATCATTAACGACCATCATTCGTCTTCTCGGTTGAATCCTTATTGGGTGGCAGGGTAGCCTAGTGGTTAGAGTGGAGGGGTGGCAGGGTAGACTAGTGGTTAGAGTGGAGGGGCGGCAGGGTAGCCTAGTGGTTAGAGTGGAGGGGCGGCAGGGTAGCCTAGTGGTTAGAGTGGAGGGGCGGCAGGGTAGCCTAGTGGTTAGAGTAGAGGGGCGGCAGGGTAGCCTAGTGGTTAGAGTGGAGGGGCGGCAGGGTAGCCTAGTGGTTAGAGTGGAGGGGCGGCAGGGTAGCCTAGTGGTTAGAGTGGAGGGGCGGCAGGGTAGACTAGTGGTTAGAGTGGAGGGGCGGCAGGGTAGCCTAGTGGTTAGAGTGGAGGGGCGGCAGGGTATCCTAGTGGTTAGAGTGGAGGGGCGGCAGGGTTGCCTAGTGGTTAGAGTGGAGGGGCGGCAGGGTAGCCTAGTGGTTAGAGTGGAGTAGTGGAGGGGCGGTAGGGTAGCCTAGTGGTTAGAGTGGAGTGGTGGAGGGGCGGTAGGGTAGCCTAGTGGTTAGAGTGGAGTGGTGGAGGGGCGGTAGTGTAGCCTAGTGGTTAGAGTGGAGTGGTGGAGGGGCGGTAGTGTAGCCTAGTGGTTAGAGTGGAGTGGTGGAGGGGCGGTAGGGTAGCCTAGTGGTTAGAGTGGAGTGGTGGAGGGGCGGTAGGGTAGCCTAGTGGTTAGAGTGGAGGGCGGCAGGGTAGCCTAGTGGTTAGAGTGGAGGGGTGGCAGGGTAGCCTAGTGGTTAGAGTGGAGGGGCGGCAGGGTAGCCTAGTGGTTAGAGTGGAGGGGCGGCAGGGTAGCCTAGTGGTTAGAGTGGAGGGGCGGCAGGGTAGCCTAGTGGTTAGAGTGGAGGGGTGGCAGGGTAGCCTAGTGGTTAGAGTGGAGGGGCGGCAGGGTAGCCTAGTGGTTAGAGTGGAGTGGCGGCAGGGTAGCCTAGTGGTTAGAGTGGAGGGCGGCAGGGTAGCCTAGTGGTTAGAGTGGAGGGCGGCAGGGTAGCCTAGTGGTTAGAGTGGAGGGGCGGCAGGGTAGCCTAGTGGTTAGAGTGGAGGGGCGGCAGGGTAGCCTAGTGGTTAGAGTGGAGGGGCGGCAGTGTAGCCTAGTGGTTAGGTGGAGGGGCGGCAGGGTAGCCTAGTGGTTAGAGGGGAGGGGCGGCAGGGTAGCCTAGTGGTTAGAGTGGATGGGCGGCAGGGTAGCCTAGTGGTTAGAGTGGAGGGGCGGCAGGGTAGCCTAGTGGTTAGAGTGGAGGGGTGGCAGGGTAGCCTAGTGGTTAGAGTGGAGGGGTGGCAGGGTAGCCTAGTGGTTAGAGTGGAGGGGTGGCAGGGTAGCCTAGTGGTTAGAGTGGATGGGTGGCAGGGTAGCCTAGTGGTTAGAGTGGAGGGGCGGCAGGGTAGCCTAGTGGTTAGAGGGGAGGGCGGCAGGGTAGCCTAGTGGTTAGAGCGTTGGACTAGTAACTGCAAGCTTGCTAGTTCAAACCCCCGAGCTGACAAGGTACAAATCTGTCGTTCTGCCCCTGAACAGGCAGTTAACCCACTGTTCCTAGGCCGTCATTGAAAATAAGAATTTGTTCTTAACTGACTTGCCTAGTTAAATAATGGTTAAATAAAGGTTAAATAAAGATATAAAATTTAAAAAATCTGTGCCATTGTGTTTTGGTAGTGGGGTGTAAATACACATCACCGCCACCAGAGGGCAGCGCCGACTAAATGAAAGAAGCCATTTGTGCAGCCGGTGAGGGAGGGACTTACAGCGCTGTTTAACACAGACAGCTCTTTTCTTTTTGTTCCAGTCCAACACTAACACACCTGATTCAACTGATCAGCTCATCATCAAACCCTTTATTTAGTTGAATCCCGTGTGCTACTGCTGTGATGGAACAGATATGTTTTGTCCTGTGGGCCCCCCACCAGGGACTCCCGTTCGAAATATCGCTGCTATTTTTAATGTAAACTTTATTTAACTAACAAAATCTATTTTATTCATTTATTTTTTAACTAGGCAAGTTAGTTAAGACCAAATTCTTATTTACAATGACGGCCTACCCTTTGCTATTTAGTTGCCGTTGGATCCTGTCGATGTGTTCTGAGATGAGTTCCTGGCGTTTCTTTTGGACAAAGGGTTGTAAAGGCAGCCAGCTATGGAATCACACAGCCGTACTGCCTTACAGGTGGTCTAAAGGCTTGTTTTGACAGCTGCTACGTTTGATAACCACCATTTTGTGTCAAACTACTGTATTCATACAGTATCCGTGGGTCTATTATCTCTCTCGTAGAAATATAGGGTCTCTATCTCTTTTTCGACCACCATTTTGTGTCAAACTACTGTATTCATACAGTATCCGTGGGTCTATTATCTCTCTCGTAGAAATATAGGGTCTCTATCTCTTTTTCGACCACCATTTTGTGTCAAACTACTGTATTCATACAGTATCCGTGGGTCTATTATCTCTCTGGAAGAAATATAGGGTCTCTATCTCTTTTTCGACCACCATTTTGTGTCAAACTACTGTATTCATACAGTATCCGTGGGTCTATTATCTCTCTCGTAGAAATATAGGGTCTCTATCTCTTTTTCGACCACCATTTTGTGTCAAACTACTGTATTCATACAGTATCCGTGGGTCTATTATCTCTCTGGAAGAAATATAGGGTCTCTATCTCTTTTTCGACCACCATTTTGTGTCAAACTACTGTATTCATACAGTATCCGTGGGTCTATTATCTCTCTCGTAGAAATATAGGGTCTCTATCTCTTTTTCGACCACCATTTTGTGTCAAACTACTGTATTCATACAGTATCCGTGGGTCTATTATCTCTCTCGTAGAAATATAGGGTCTCTATCTCTTTTTCGACCACCATTTTGTGTCAAACTACTGTATTCATACAGTATCCGTGGGTCTATTATCTCTCTCGTAGAAATATAGGGTCTCTATCTCTTTTTCGACCACCATTTTGTGTCAAACTACTGTATTCATACAGTATCCGTGGGTCTATTATCTCTCTCGTAGAAATATAGGGTCTCTATCTCTTTTTCGACCACCATTTTGTGTCAAACTACTGTATTCATACAGTATCCGTGGGTCTATTATCTCTCTCGTAGAAATATAGGGTCTCTATCTCTTTTTCGACCACCATTTTGTGTCAAACTACTGTATTCATACAGTATCCGTGGGTCTATTATCTCTCTGGAAGAAATATAGGGTCTCTATCTCTTTTTCGACCACCATTTTGTGTCAAACTACTGTATTCATACAGTATCCGTGGGTCTATTATCTCTCTCGTAGAAATATAGGGTCTCTATCTCTTTTTCGACCACCATTTTGTGTCAAACTACTGTATTCATACTGTATCCGTGGGTCTATTATCTCTCTCGTAGAAATATAGGGTCTCTATCTCTTTTTCGACCACCATTTTGTGTCAAACTACTGTATTCATACAGTATCCGTGGGTCTATTATCTCTCTGGAAGAAATATAGGTTCTCTATCTCTTTTTCGACCACCATTTTGTGTCAAACTACTGTATTCATACAGTATCCGTGGGTCTATTATCTCTCTCGTAGAAATATAGGGTCTCTATCTCTTTTTCGACCACCATTTTGTGTCAAACTACTGTATTCATACAGTATCCGTGGGTCTATTATCTCTCTCGTAGAAATATAGGGTCTCTATCTCTTTTTTGACCACCATTTTGTGTCAAACTGCTGGTTTCATAAGCTATCTGGTTACCTGTTGTCTCTATTCTCCCATTTAGCACAATCAATGGGAAGATCTGTGTTGTTCAGTGTTCCTTGATAGCTGTAGTGTTTGTGACCTTCGTGTCCCAGACAGGTTTCTACCAGTCTCTGTTTACTATAGAGAGGAACACAGCACACCACCACACGTTGAGGCTAGCTAGACCAGACACACTGACGGTTCATGGTTGTGTCCCAGACGACACCCTAAACCCTACACAGTGCACTACTTTTGACCAGAGCGCGTAGTCCCAAATAGAACCCCCCGTTCTCTTTGTAGCGCACTACCGTGGTCAAAAGTAGTGCACTATATAAGGGCGTAGGGGCCATTTGGGGCACAGTCCCAATGCTTCCCTGTTTGTATCTGGTTGTTCTGTTCTCGTTTGGAACTCTGATAAACATTCTAGAACACTGTTCCAGAACTACTACTGGCTTCATTGTGATGTCATGACATGTTCCAGTCAGAAGCTCCTCTGCCTACAGTATCTACAAATACACAAGGTGCAATTTCAATCAATTAGCCCATGTGTCAGATAACATTTCTACATTACCAGGTGAGGTAATTCGTCATCAAATGATGTGCCCAGGGGCCCTGACCTCCAGGGGACCCCCATTGATTTTTAGGGTGGCAGGTAGCCTAGTGGTTAGAGTGTTGGGCCAGTAACCAGCAGGTAGCCTAGTGGTTAGAGTGTGAGCTGACAAGGTAAAAATCTGTCGTTCTGCCCCTGAACAAGGCAGTTAACCCACTGGGGGGGTGCTAAAGTGTTATGCACGTGAGGTGGGTAGGCCCTGCCCCTAAATCTTGCTTCGGGCCCCCGAAAGGCTAGAGGCGCTTCTGGTTGTACTCTGTGCAAATTGTTGACAGGAGCAGGGAGGGAGTTATCCAGGGAGAGGATGAGGGAGGGAGTGTTCAGGGTTCATTAAGTGAGTGGGAGGGAGGTTTTTCGGGGGAAGGGGTGAGGAAGGGGCCGATGGGTTGTTCTAGGACAGACGCTGAGGTTCTTGTCAACAGAAGAGCCGTAAACACTTTTCCAGTTCCCTGAATGAGACGGGGGGGGGGTCATGTCTGAACAGAAAGAGGAACAGGGGCAGGACAGCACGTTCAGTAATCTGTACTCTGGGCGCATCCCAAGTGGCACCCTAGTCCTTATAGTGCTAGTCCCTATTTCCCTCATTTTGGAAGTAGTGCACTATATAAGGCTCATGTTGAAAGTAGTGCACTATATAGGGCTCATGTTGAAAGTAGTGCACTATAGAGGGCTATATAGGGCTCATGTTGAAAGTAGTGCACTATATAGGGCTCATGTTGAAAGTAGTGCTCTATATAGGGCTCATGTTGAAAGTAGTGCACTATAGAGGAATCATGTTGAAAGTATCGCACTATAGAGGGCTCATTTTGGAAGTAGTGCACTATAGAGGGCTCATGTTGAAAGTAGTGCACTATATAGGGCTCATGTTGAAAGTAGTGCACTATAGAGGGCTATATAGGGCTCATGTTGAAAGTAGTGCTCTATATAGGGCTCATGTTGAAAGTAGTGCTCTATATAGGGCTCATGTTGAAAGTAGTGCACTATAGAGGGCTATATAGGGCTCATGTTGAAAGTAGTGCTCTATATAGGGCTCATGTTGAAAGTAGTGCTCTATATAGGGCTCATGTTGAAAGTAGTGCTCTATATAGGGCTCATGTTGAAAGTAGTGCACTATATAGGGCTCATGTTGAAAGTAGTGCTCTATATAGGGCTCATGTTGAAAGTAGTGCTCTATATAGGGCTCATGTTGAAAGTAGTGCACTATATAGGGCTCATGTTGAAAGTAGTGCTCTATATAGGGCTCATGTTGAAAGTAGTGCTCTATGTAGGGCTCATGTTGAAAGTAGTGCTCTATATAGGGCTCATGTTGAAAGTAGTGCTCTATGTAGGGCTCATGTTGAAAGTAGTGCACTATATAGGGCTCATGTTGAAAGTAGTGCTCTATATAGGGCTCATGTTGAAAGTAGTGCTCTATATAGGGCTCATGTTGAAAGTAGTGCTCTATGTAGGGCTCATGTTGAAAGTAGTGCTCTATGTAGGGCTCATGTTGAAAGTAGTGCTCTATAGAGGGAATAGAGTTCCATTTGGTCCTCTATCTACTCTGTACAGTTAACAGCTGTTGTTGTGTGTTGGGGGCCTAATACTGATCATAGTGATACCATCCATACCAGCTGTGAACCCTGTGTGAACCACGTCTTTACACTGATATGCATAGAGAGCAACAGGTGTGCATGTGCACGTGCACGCACTCTCACTGACTCTGACTGCACTAGTTTAACCCTCACCTTTCATGGAGGGTGTTATGGGAGAGATTGGTATGAGAGGGGAGACAGAGAGGGAGAGAGAGAGACAGAGAGGGAGAGAGAAAGAGAGACAGAGAGAGAGGGAGAGGGAAAGAGAGAGACAGAGAGGGAGAGAGAAAGAGAGAGAGAGACAGAGAGGGAGAGAGAAAGAGAGACAGAGAGGGAGAGAGAGAGGGAGAGGGAAAGAGAGAGACAGAGAGGGAGAGAGAAAGAGAGAGACAGAGAGGGAGAGAGAAAGAGAGAGACAGAGAGGGAGAGAGAAAGAGAGGGAGAGAGAAAGAGAGAGAGAGGTGAGAAAGAATGAGAGAGGGGAGAGAGAGACAGACAGCGAGAGAGAGAGAGAGAGAGAGAGAGGGAGGGGGAGAGAGACAGACAGTGAGAGAGAGAGAGAGAGAGAGAGAGAGTGAACAAGACCTGAGAGAGAGACACAGAGAGACAGACAGCGAGAGAGAGAGAGAGACAGAGAGAGGGAGACAGACAGTGAGAGAGAGAGAGAGAGAGAGACCGAGAGAGAGAGAGAGAGAGAGAAGGACGGAAGGAGAAGGAAGACAGAAAGAGAGGTAGGGTATGAGAGGGAAGACAGAAAGAGAGGTAGGGTATGAGAAGGAAGACAGAAAGAGAGGTAGGGTATGAGAAGGAAGACAGAAAGAGAGGTAGGGTATGAGAAGGAAGAGAGAAAGAGAGGTAGGGTATGAGAAGAAAGACAGAGAGAGAGGTAGGGTATGAGAAGGAAGACAGAGAGAGAGGTAGGGTATGAGAAGGAAGACAGAAAGAGAGGTAGGGTATGAGAAGGAAGACAGAAAGAGAGGTAGGGTATGAGAAGGAAGAGAGAAAGAGAGGTAGGGTATGAGAAGAAAGACAGAGAGAGAGGTAGGGTATGAGAAGGAAGACAGACAGAGGTAGGGTATGAGAAGGAAGACAGACAGAGGTAGGGTATGAGAAGGAAGACAGACAGAGATGTAGGGTATGAGAAGGAAGACAGACAGAGAGGTAGTGTATGAGAGAGAGAGAGAGAGAGAGAGGTAGGGTATGAGAAGGAAGAGAGAAAGAGAGGTAGGGTATGAGAAGGAAGACAGACAGAGAGGTAGGGTATGAAAAGGAAGACAGAGAGAGAGGTAGGGTAGGAGAAGGAAGACAGAGAGAGAGGTAGGGTATGAGAAGGAAGAGAGAAAGAGAGGTAGGGTATGAGAAGGAAGACAGACAGAGAGGTAGGGTATGAGAAGAAAGACAGAGAGAGAGGTAGGGTATGAGAAGGAAGACAGAAAGAGAGGTAGGGTATGAGAAGGAAGACAGACAGAGGTAGGGTATGAGAAGGAAGACAGACAGAGATGTAGGGTATGAGAAGGAAGACAGACAGAGAAGGTAGTGTATGAGAGAGAGAGAGATGTAGGGTATGAGAAGGAAGAGAGAAAGAGAGGTAGGGTAGGAGAAGGAAGACAGAGAGAGAGGTAGGGTATGAGAATGAAGACAGACAGAGAGGTAGGGTATGAGAAGGAAGACAGACAGAGAGGTAGGGTATGAGAAGGAAGACAGACAGAGAGGTAGGGTATGAGAAGGAAGACAGAAAGAGAGGTATGGGTATGAGAAGGAAGAGAGAAAGAGAGGTAGGGTATGAGAAGGAAGACAGACTGAGAGGTAGGGTATGAGACGGAAGACAGACAGAGAGGTAGGGTATGAGAAGGAAGACAGACAGAGAGGTATGGGTATGAGAGGGAAGACAGACAGAGAGGTAGGGTATGAGAAGGAAGACAGAAAGAGAGGTAGGGTATGAGAGGTTGTAACTATCTGAGACACATTGCAGGCAGGTTGTTATTGACATGGTAAACAGGTGCACACAGCCAGGAACACAGCCTGTTTTGGACCTGGATTCAAATACTATTCAACATCTTTCAGATATTTTGAAGTGTTTGCTTGGAGTGCCGATGGGTGGGGTTTGTACTTTTGCAATAATGACATAGGGTTTAGTGCAACAGGCAAGCTCAATCAAGCATTAAAAAAAACGGTATTTGAAATGATTACGAACAATGTTTGAATCCAGGCGTGCTGCCTGCCTGCGTTGCGTGCCTGGCTGACTGCCTGCGTGTCTGGTTGACCTGAGAGGTGAGGTTAGGCCATAACTCTGTCAGAGGGTTATTATGACTAGACTTGTTCAGACGGGTGTACAGTGTATCACTCCAGACTACAGAGGAGAGTTGAGTTGATGATACATGTGTTGTTGAGACTCATGTACCAAAAGGGAAACAGTGATGTGGTGTGACACGTGGTCGTCAGCCATTTTGACAGTACAGTACAGTTGAGTTTCTAAGGTACACATTTCTCCATTGTAGAAGACGATGTCAAGGCTATTTGCGGTTCTCTTCAAAAGAAGAGGGAAAATCTTGGCTGATTTGTTTTACAGTATAAAGGTATTGACGTTTCAGTCATTATGGCTTCCTTCAGTCAGTACACCACATGTAGGTTATTGACAGATCAAACACCTCATTAGGCTTCATTACCCAGGGGTATATTTAGTCTTCATTACCCAGGGGTATATATAGTCTTCATTACCCAGGGGTATATTTAGTCTTCATTACCCAGGGGTATATATAGTCTTCATTACCCAGGGGTGTATTTAGTATTCATTACCCAGGGGTATATTTAGTCTTCATTACCCAGGGGTGTAATTAGTCTTCATTACCCAGGGGTGTATATAGTCTTCATTACCCAGGGGTATATTTAGTCTTCATTACCCAGGGGTGTATTTAGTATTCATTACCCAGGGGTGTATTTAGTATTCATTACCCAGGGGTATATTTAGTCTTCATTACCCAGGGGTGTATTTAGTCTACATTACCCAGGAAGATATTTACTCTACATTACCCAGGGGTATATTTAGCCTTCATTACCCAGGGGTATATTAGGCTTCATTACCCAGGGGTGTAATTAGTCTTCATTACCCAGGGGTGTATTTAGTCTTCATTACCCAGGGGTGTATTTAGTCTACATTACCCAGGGGTATATTTAGTCTTCATTACCCAGGGGTATATTTAGTCTACATTACCCAGGGGTGTATATAGTCTTCATTACTCAGGGGTGTAATTAGTCTTCATTACTCAGGGGTGTATATAGTCTTCATTACTCAGGGGTGTAATTAGTCAACATTACCCAGGGGTATATTTAGTCTACATTACCCAGGGGTATATTTAGTCTTCATTACCCAGGGGTGTATTATATACATTACTCAGGGGTATATTAGTCTTCAGTGCAGGGATGTATTTATCTTCATTACCCAGGGGTGTATTTAGGCTTCATTACAGGGGTAGATTTAGTCTTAATACCCAGGGGTGTATATAGTCTTCATTACCCAGGGTGTATTTAGTCTTAATTACCCAGGGGTATTTTAGTCTTAATTACCCAGGGGTATATTTAGTCTTAATTACCCAGGGGTGTATATAGTCTTCATTACCCAGGGGTGTATTTAGTCTTAATTACAGGGGTATATTTAGTAATTACCCAGGGGTATATTTAGTCTTAATGCAGGGGTATATTTAGTCTAATATCTGGGTATATTTAGTCTCAATTACAGGGGTATATATAGTCACAGTAGCTGTCATTTCCATGTGGTGTATTCTGTCTTTTCGGTCAGTCTTGTGATAGATTACCTAAAATCCTTGAAAGATACCCAAAGTTCTGGTAGTTTACTGGTCCATGTTGAAAGTAATATACAACGCTAATTATGTCTTACAGTACATTGTCTCAGTGCAGAGATATGTATTATATCTGAGAGTACATTGTCTCAGTGCAGAGAGATGTATTATATCTGATAGTACATTGTCTCAGTGCAGAGAGATGTAGAGTACATTGTCTCAGTCAGAGAGATGTAGAGTACATTGTCTCAGTGCAGAGAGATGTATTATATCTGACAGTACATTGTCTCAGTGCAGAGAGATGTATTATATCTGACAGTACATTGTCTCAGTGCAGAGAGATGTAGAGTACATTGTCTCAGTGCAGAGAGATGTATTATATCTGAGAGTACATTGTCTCAGTGCAGAGAGATGTATTATATCTGATAGTACATTGTCTCAGTGCAGAGAGATGTATTATATCTGATAGTACATTGTCTCAGTGCAGAGAGATGTATTATATCTGATAGTACATTGTCTCAGTGCAGAGAGATGTATTATATCTGAGAGTACATTGTCTCAGTGCAGAGAGATGTATTATATCTGAGAGTACATTGTCTCAGTGCAGAGAGATGTAGAGTACATTGTCTCAGTGCAGAGAGATGTATTATATCTGATAGTACATTGTCTCAGTGCAGAGAGATGTATTATATCTGATAGTACATTGTCTCAGTGCAGAGAGATGTAGAGTACATTGTCTCAGTGCAGAGAGATGTATTATATCTGAGAGTACATTGTCTCAGTGCAGAGAGATGTATTATATCTGATAGTACATTGTCTCAGTGCAGAGAGATGTATTATATCTGACAGTACATTGTCTCAGTGCAGAGAGATGTAGAGTACATTGTCTCAGTGCAGAGAGATGTAGAGTACATTGTCTCAGTGCAGAGAGATGTAGAGTACATTGTCTCAGTGCAGAGAGATGTAGAGTACATTGTCTCAGTGCAGAGAGATGTAGAGTACATTGTCTCAGTGCAGAGAGATGTAGAGTACATTGTCTCAGTGCAGAGAGATGTATTATATCTGATAGTACATTGTCTCAGTGCAGAGAGATGTATTATATCTGACAGTACATTGTCTCAGTGCAGAGAGATGTATTATATCTGATAGTACATTGTCTCAGTGCAGAGAGATGTATTATATCTGAGAGTACATTGTCTCAGTGCAGTGCATTGTCTCAGTGCAGATGTATTATATCTGATAGTACATTGTCTCAGTGCAGAGATGTATTATATCTGACAGTACATTGTCTCAGTGCAGAGAGATGTATTATATCTGACAGTACATTGTCTCAGTGCAGAGAGATGTATTATATCTGATAGTACATTGTCTCAGTGCAGAGAGATGTATTATATTGTCTGTGCAGAGAGATAGTACATTGTCTCAGTGCAGAGAGATGTATTATATCTGACAGTACATTGTCTCAGTGCAGAGAGATGTATTATATCTGATAGTACATTGTCTCAGTGCAGAGAGATGTAGAGTACATTGTCTCAGTGCAGAGAGATGTATTATATCTGATAGTACATTGTCTCAGTGCAGAGATGTATACATTGTCTCAGTGCAGAGAGATGTATTATATCTGATAGTACATTGTCTCAGTGCAGAGAGATGTAGAGTACATTGTCTCAGTGCAGAGAGATGTAGAGTACATTGTCTCAGTGCAGAGAGATGTATTATATCTGACAGTACATTGTCTCAGTGCAGAGAGATGTATTATATCTGACAGTACATTGTCTCAGTGCAGAGAGATGTATTATATCTGACAGTACATTGTCTCAGTGCAGAGAGATGTATTATATCTGATAGTACATTGTCTCAGTGCAGAGAGATGTATTATATCTGACAGTACATTGTCTCAGTGCAGAGAGATGTATTATATCTGACAGTACATTGTCTCAGTGCAGAGAGATGTATTATATCTGATAGTACATTGTCTCAGTGCAGAGAGATGTAGAGTACATTGTCTCAGTGCAGAGAGATGTATTATATCTGATAGTACATTGTCTCAGTGCAGAGAGATGTAGAGTACATTGTCTCAGTGCAGAGAGATGTATTATATCTGATAGTACATTGTCTCAGTGCAGAGAGATGTATGTCTCAGTGCAGAGAGATGTATATATCTGACAGTACATTGTCTCAGTGCAGAGAGATGTATTATATCTGACAGTACATTGTCTCAGTGCAGAGAGATGTATTATATCTGACAGTACATTGTCTCAGTGCAGAGAGATGTAGAGTACATTGTCTCAGTGCAGAGAGATGTAGAGTACATTGTCTCAGTGCAGAGAGATGTATTATATCTGATAGTACATTGTCTCAGTGCAGAGAGATGTATTATATCTGATAGTACATTGTCTCAGTGCAGAGAGATGTAGAGTACATTGTCTCAGTGCAGAGAGATGTATTATATCTGACAGTACATTGTCTCAGTGCAGAGAGATGTAGAGTACATTGTCTCAGTGCAGAGAGATGTATTATATCTGATAGTACATTGTCTCAGTGCAGAGAGATGTAGAGTACATTGTCTCAGTCAGAGAGATGTAGAGTACATTGTCTCAGTGCAGAGAGATGTATTATATCTGACAGTACATTGTCTCAGTGCAGAGAGATGTAGAGTACATTGTCTCAGTGCAGAGAGATGTATTATATCTGATAGTACATTGTCTCAGTGCAGAGAGATGTAGAGTACATTGTCTCAGTGCAGAGAGATGTATTATATCTGAGAGTACATTGTCTCAGTGCAGAGAGATTTATTATATCTGACAGTACATTGTCTCAGTGCAGAGAGATGTAGAGTACATTGTCTCAGTGCAGAGAGATGTATTATATCTGACAGTACATTGTCTCAGTGCAGAGAGATGTATTATATCTGATAGTACATTGTCTCAGTGCAGAGAGATGTAGAGTACATTGTCTCAGTGCAGAGAGATGTAGAGTACATTGTCTCAGTGCAGAGAGATGTAGAGTACATTGTCTCAGTGCAGAGAGATGTAGAGTACATTGTCTCAGTGCAGAGAGATGTAGAGTACATTGTCTCAGTGCAGAGAGATGTATTATGTCTGACAGTACATTGTCTCAGTGCAGAGAGATGTATTATATCTGATAGTACATTGTCTCAGTGCAGAGAGATGTATTATATCTGACAGTACATTGTCTCAGTCAGTCTGTGGTGTAAAGTAATTCATCGTGTCTCAGGCTCGAGGCTGATCAAACTGTGCGAAGAACTTTCTGTGAAAGGAAAGACAGAAGGGCGTCACACACACACACACACACGCAAATACACACACACACACACACGCAAATACACACAAACACACAGAAAGACTGAAGACCTGTGGGAGAAACTCTCAAGACCACAGCACAACACAGCTGTACTCTATCAGAGACACACACACACTACTTACGTAAACACTCCCACACACACACACACACACATACACACATACACACACACACACAGGATGCTGCATTCCTCTCTACATTCTGAGAGTTACAGCTAAATCTTTTTTGGCAACAGCCCTGAACGTCAGAAGCTCGCTGACTGTCTGACAGACACTTTTACAGTACAGCCTGTCCTCTGTCTCAACAACCTTTGGAAAGAAAATTGTGATAAATAAAATAAAATGTGTATCAGTTTCATTTAAGGACTGAAAAATTGCCGTGCGTGCCATATAAATGTCAAAATAGTTGGGAAGAGATTTTTGACGTACCGATTCCATGGCACATGGTTTATGAACCGATAACGGAAAAACACGCCAATTTTTTTTTCTTTACATTATAATACAAAATTCTTGCAACCAATGGAATGTTATTTACATGGGTTATTCAGGCTCTTCTCAGCTCTGCTGATTTTGCTGCGAAGACTAGTGGTTAGAGTGGAGGGGCGGAGGGGCAGCAGGTAGACTAGTGGTTAGAGTGGAGGGGCGGCAGGTAGACTAGTGGTTAGAGTGGAGGGGCGGCAGGTAGACTAGTGGTTAGAGTGGAGGGGTGGAGGGGCAGCAGGTAGACTAGTGGTTAGAGTGGAGGGGTGGAGGGGCAGCAGGTAGACTAGTGGTTAGAGTGGAGGGGCGGCAGGTAGACTAGTGGTTAGAGTGGAGGGGTGGAGGGGCAGCAGGTAGACTAGTGGTTAGAGTGGAGGGGCGGAGGGGCAGCAGGTAGGACTAGTGGTTAGAGTGGAGGGGTGGAGGGGCAGCAGGTAGACTAGTGGTTAGAGTGGAGGGGCGGAGGGGCAGCAGGTAGACTAGTGGTTAGAGTGGAGGGGTGGAGGGGCAGCAGGTAGACTAGTGGTTAGAGTGGAGGGGCGGAGGGGCAGCAGGTAGGACTAGTGGTTAGAGTGGAGGGGCAGCAGGTAGACTAGTGGTTAGAGTGGAGGGGCAGCAGGTAGACTAGTGGTTAGAGTGGAGGGGCGGCAGGTAGACTAGTGGTTAGAGTGGAGGGGCGGCAGGTAGACTAGTGGTTAGAGTGGAGGGGCAGCAGGTAGACTAGTGGTTAGAGTGGAGGGGCGGAGGGGCAGCAGGTAGGACTAGTGGTTAGAGTGGAGGGGCAGCAGGTAGACTAGTGGTTAGAGTGGAGGGGCGGCAGGTAGACTAGTGGTTAGAGTGGAGGGGCGGCAGGTAGACTAGTGGTTAGAGTGGAGGGGCGGCAGGTAGACTAGTGGTTAGAGTGGAGGGGCGGCAGGTAGACTAGTGGTTAGAGTGGAGGGGCGGCAGGTAGACTAGTGGTTAGAGTGGAGGGGCGGCAGGTAGACTAGTGATTAGAGTGGAGGGGCGGCAGGTAGACTAGTGGTTAGAGGGAGGGGCGGAGGTAGACTAGTGGTTAGTAGACTAGTGGTTAGAGTGGAGGGGCGGCAGGTAGACTAGTGGTTAGAGTGGAGGGGCGGCAGGTAGACTAGTGGTTAGAGTGGAGGGGCGGCAGGTAGACTAGTGGTTAGAGTGGAGGGGCGGCAGGTAGACTAGTGGTTAGAGTGGAGGGGCGGCAGGTAGACTAGTGGTTAGAGTGGAGGGGCGGCAGGTAGCCTAGTGGTTAGAGTGGAGGGGCGGCAGGTAGACTAGTGGTTAGAGTGGAGGGCGGCAGGTAGCCTAGTGGTTAGAGTGGAGGGGCGGCAGGTAGACTAGTGGTTAGAGTGGAGGGGCGGCAGGTAGACAGTGGTTAGAGTGGAGGGGCGGAGGGCGGCAGGTAGACTAGTGATTAGAGTGGAGGGCGGCAGGTAGACTAGTGGTTAGAGTGGAGGGGCGGCAGGTAGACTAGTGGTTAGAGTGGAGGGGCGGCAGGTAGCCTAGTGGTTAGAGTGGAGGGCGGCAGGTAGACTAGTGGTTAGAGTGGAGGGGCGGCAGGTAGACTAGTGGTTAGAGTGGAGGGGCGGCAGGTAGCCTAGTGGTTAGAGCGGAGTGGCGGCAGGTAGACTAGTGGTTAGGTGGAGGGGGCGGCAGGTAGACTAGTGGTTAGAGTGGAGGGCGGCAGGTAGACTAGTGGTTAGAGTGGAGGGGCGGAGGGGCGGCAGGTAGACTAGTGATTAGAGTGGAGGGGCGGCAGGTAGACTAGTGGTTAGAGTGGAGGGGCGGCAGGTAGACTAGTGGTTAGAGTGGAGGGGCGGCAGGTAGACTAGTGGTTAGAGTTGAGGGGCGGCAGGTAGACTAGTGGTTAGAGTGGAGGGGCGGCAGGTAGACTAGTGGTTAGAGTGGAGGGGCGGCAGGTAGACTAGTGGTTAGAGTGGAGGGGAGGGGCGGCAGGTAGACTAGTGGTTAGAGTGGAGGGGCGGCAGGTAGACTAGTGGTTAGAGTGGAGGGGCGGCAGGTAGACTAGTGGTTAGAGTGGAGGGGCGGCAGGTAGACTAGTGGTTAGAGTGGAGGGGCGGAGGGGCGGCAGGTAGACTAGTGGTTAGAGTGGAGGGGCGGCAGGTAGACTAGTGGTTAGAGTGGAGGGGCGGCAGGTAGACTAGTGGTTAGAGTGGAGGGGCGGCAGGTAGACTAGTCTGAATCATTCGATTTTTTTGTTTTAATACTGTCCATATGTAGCTTGTTTCTGGTCGCAGGTTCAGGAATGGCTGAAGATTTGCAACATTTACCCGGCGCTAACTCTGCAGACGGCACTACTGGGTGATCTGAAACGTCATAGTCAATCCAATAGTATAATAATGCTTTTAGTAAAAAAAATCCGGTTTGGATGCGCGCTGTGTTAAGAAGCAGTGTGCGGCTTGGTTGGGTTGTGTTTCGGAGGACGCATGACTTTCAACCTTCGTCTCTCCTGAGCCCGTACGGGAGTTGTAGCAATGAGACAAGATAGTAGCTACTAAAACAACATTTGGATACCATGAAATTGGGGTGAAAAAGGTGTAAAAAATATATATATATATTTTTTTCCATTTACAATCTCTAGAAACAATGAGAATAGAAAGGTTCAGAAAATGTGTGAAACATCACAGCACAGTTGAAAAAAATATATGGCAAATAGAAATCCAATATGTTCGGTGTTAAGAGATATGGAGCTGAAGGATGGGACTGGATGGTGTTAAGAGATAGATGAGAGGGGTTGAATGGAGCTGAAGGATGGGACTGGATGGTGTTAAGAGATAGATGAGAGGGGTTGAATGAAGATGGGACTGGATGGTGTTAAGAGATAGATGGGAGGGGTTGAATGGAGCTGAAGGGTGGGACTGGATGGGAGGGGTTGAATGGAGCTGAAGGATGGGACTGGATGGTGTTCAGAGATAGATGGGAGGGGTTGAATGGAGCTGAAGGGACTGGATGGTGTTAAGAGATAGATGGGAGGGGTTGAATGAAGATGGGACTGGATGGTATTAAGAGATAGATGGGAGGGGTTGAATGGAGCTGAGGGGTGGGACTGGATGGGAGGGGTTGAATGGAGCTGAAGGGTGGGACTGCATGGGAGGGGTTGAATGGAGCTGAAGGATGGGACTGGATGGTGTTCAGAGATAGATGGGAGGGGTTGAATGGAGCTGAAGGATGGGACTGGATGGTGTTCAGAGATAGATGGGAGGGGTTGAATGGAGCTGAAGGATGGGACTGGATGGTGTTAAGAGATAGATGGAAGGGGTTGAATGGAGCTGAAGGATGGGACTGGATGGTGTTAAGAGATATGGAGCTGAAGGATGAGACTGGATGGTGTTCAGAGATAGATGGGAGGGGTTGAGTGGAGCTGAAGGATGAGACTGGATGGTGTTCAGAGATAGATGGGAGGGGTTGAATGGAGCTGAAGGACTGGATGGTGTTAAGAGATAGATGGGAGGGGTTGAATGGAGCTGAAGGGTGGGACTGGATGGGAGGGGTTGAGGGGAGCTGAAGGGACTGGATGGTGTTAAGAGATAGATGGGAGGGGTTGAATGGAGCTGAAGGGACTGGATGGTGTTGAGAGATAGATGGGAGGGGTTGAATGGAGCTGAAGGGACTGGATGGTGTTCAGAGATAGATGGGAGGGGTTGAATGGAGCTGAAGGGACTGGATGGTGTTGAGAGATAGATGGGAGGGGTTGAATGGAGCTGAAGGATGGGACTGGATGGTGTTCAGAGATAGATGGGAGGGTTGAATGGAGATGGGACTGGATGGTGTTAAGAGATAGATGGGAGGGGTTGAATAGAGCTGAAGGTGGGACTGGATGGTGTTCAGAGATAGATGGGAGGGGTTGAATGGAGCTGAAGGATGGGACTGGATGGTGTTCAGAGATAGATGGGAGGGGTTGAATGGAGATGGGACTGGATGGTGTTAAGAGATAGATGGGAGGGGTTGAATAGAGCTGAAGGGTGGGACTGGATGGTGTTGAGAGATAGATGGGAGGGGTTGAATGGAGCTGAAGGATGGGACTGGATGGTGTTCAGAGATAGATGGGAGGGGTTGAATGGAGCTGAAGGATGGGACTGGATGGTGTTCAGAGATAGATGGGAGGGGTTGAATGGAGCTGAAGGATGGGACTGGATGGTGTTCAGAGATAGATGGGAGGGGTTGAGGGAGCTGAAGGATGGGACTGGATGGTGTTCAGAGATAGATGGGAGGTGTTGAATGGAGCTGAAGGATGGGACTGGATGGTGTTCAGAGATAGATGGGAGGGGGGGAATGGAGCTGAAGGATGGGACTGGATGGTGTTCAGAGATAGATGGGAGGTGTTGAATGGAGCTGAAGGATGGGACTGGATGGTGTTCAGAGATAGATGGGAGGGGTTGAATGGAGCTGAAGGGACTGGATGGTGTTAAGAGATAGATGGGAGGGGTTGAATGGAGCTGGGACTGGATGGTGTTCAGAGACAGATGGGAGGGGTTGAATGGAGCTGAAGGATGGGACTGGATGGTGTTCAGAGATAGATGGGAGGGGTTGAATGGAGCTGAAGGATGGGACTGGATGGTGTTCAGAGATAGATGGGAGGGGTTGAATGGAGCTGAAGGGACTGGATGGTGTTAAGAGATAGATCTGAGGGGTTGAATGGAGCTGAAGGGTGGGACTGGATGGGAGGGTTGAGGGGAGCTGAAGGATGGGACTGGATGGTGTTAAGAGATAGATGGGAGAGGTTGATTGGAGCTGAAGGATGGGACTGGATGGTGTTAAGAGATAGATGGGAGAGGTTGATTGGAGCTGAAGGATGGGACTGGATGGTGTTAAGAGATAGATGGGAGGGGTTGAATGGATCTGAAGGATGGGACTGGATGGTGTTCAGAGATAGATGGGAGGGGTTGAGTGGAGCTGAAGGATGAGACTGGATGGTGTTCAGAGATAGATGGGAGGGGTTGAATGGAGCTGAAGGACTGGATGGTGTTAAGAGATAGATGGGAGGGGTTGAATGGAGCTGAAGGGTGGGACTGGATGGGAGGGGTTGAATGGAGCTGAAGGATGGGACTGGATGGTGTTCAGAGATAGATGGGAGGGGTTGAGGGGAGCTGAAGGGACTGGATGGTGTTAAGAGATAGATGGGAGGGGTTGAATGGAGCTGAAGGGACTGGATGGTGTTCAGAGATAGATGGGAGGGGTTGAATGGAGCTGAAGGGACTGGATGGTGTTGAGAGATAGATGGGAGGGGTTGAATGGAGCTGAAGGATGGGACTGGATGGTGTTCAGAGATAGATGGGAGGGGTTGAATGGAGATGGGACTGGATGGTGTTAAGAGATAGATGGGAGGGGTTGAATAGAGCTGAAGGGTGGGACTGGATGGTGTTCAGAGATAGATGGGAGGGGTTGAATGGAGCTGAAGGATGGGACTGGATGGTGTTCAGAGATAGATGGGAGGGTTGAATGGAGATGGGACTGGATGGTGTTAAGAGATAGATGGGAGGGGTTGAATAGAGCTGAAGGGTGGGACTGGATGGTGTTGAGAGATAGATGGGAGGGGTTGAATGGAGCTGAAGGATGGGACTGGATGGTGTTCAGAGATAGATGGGAGGGGTTGAATGGAGCTGAAGGATGGGACTGGATGGTGTTCAGAGATAGATGGGAGGGGTTGAATGGAGCTGAAGGATGGGACTGGATGGTGTTTAGAGATAGATGGGAGGGGTTGAGGGAGCTGAAGGATGGGACTGGATGGTGTTCAGAGATAGATGGGAGGTGTTGAATGGAGCTGAAGGATGGGACTGATGGTGTTCAGAGATAGATGGGAGGGGTTGAATGGAGCTGAAGGATGGGACTGGATGGTGTTCAGAGATAGATGGGAGGGGTTGAATGGAGCTGAAGGGACTGGATGGTGTTAAGAGATAGATGAGAGGGGTTGAATGGAGCTGAAGGATGGGACTGGATGGTGTTAAGAGATAGATGAGAGGGGTTGAATGAAGATGGGACTGGATGGTGTTAAGAGATAGATGGGAGGGGTTGAATGGAGCTGAAGGGTGGGACTGGATGGGAGGGGTTGAATGGAGCTGAAGGATGGGACTGGATGGTGTTCAGAGATAGATGGGAGGGGTTGAATGGAGCTGAAGGGACTGGATGGTGTTAAGAGATAGATGGGAGGGGTTGAATGAAGATGGGACTGGATGGTATTAAGAGATAGATGGGAGGGGTTGAATGGAGCTGAAGGGTGGGACTGGATGGGAGGGGTTGAATGGAGCTGAAGGGTGGGACTGCATGGGAGGGGTTGAATGGAGCTGAAGGATGGGACTGGATGGTGTTCAGAGATAGATGGGAGGGGTTGAATGGAGCTGAAGGATGGGACTGGATGGTGTTCAGAGATAGATGGGAGGGGTTGAATGGAGCTGAAGGATGGGACTGGATGGTGTTAAGAGATAGATGGAAGGGGTTGAATGGAGCTGAAGGATGGGACTGGATGGTGTTAAGAGATATGGAGCTGAAGGATGAGACTGGATGGTGTTCAGAGATAGATGGGAGGGGTTGAGTGGAGCTGAAGGATGAGACTGGATGGTGTTCAGAGATAGATGGGAGGGGTTGAATGGAGCTGAAGGACTGGATGGTGTTAAGAGATAGATGGGAGGGGTTGAATGGAGCTGAAGGGTGGGACTGGATGGGAGGGGTTGAGGGGAGCTGAAGGGACTGGATGGTGTTAAGAGATAGATGGGAGGGGTTGAATGGAGCTGAAGGGACTGGATGGTGTTGAGAGATAGATGGGAGGGGTTGAATGGAGCTGAAGGACTGGATGGTGTTCAGAGATAGATGGGAGGGGTTGAATGGAGCTGAAGGGACTGGATGGTGTTGAGAGATAGATGGGAGGGGTTGAATGGAGCTGAAGGATGGGACTGGATGGTGTTCAGAGATAGATGGGAGGGGTTGAATGGAGATGGGACTGGATGGTGTTAAGAGATAGATGGGAGGGGTTGAATGGAGCTGAAGGGTGGGACTGGATGGAGTTCAGAGACAGATGGGAGGGGTTGAATGGAGCTGAAGGATGGGACTGGATGGTGTTCAGAGATAGATGGGAGGGTTGAATGGAGATGGGACTGGATGGTGTTAAGAGATAGATGGGAGGGGTTGAATAGAGCTGAAGGGTGGGACTGGATGGTGTTGAGAGATAGATGGGAGGGGTTGAATGGAGCTGAAGGATGGGACTGGATGGTGTTCAGAGATAGATGGGAGGGGTTGAATGGAGCTGAAGGATGGGACTGGATGGTGTTCAGAGATAGATGGGAGGGGTTGAATGGAGCTGAAGGATGGGACTGGATGGTGTTCAGAGATAGATGGGAGGGGCTGAGGGAGCTGAAGGATGGGACTGGATGGTGTTCAGAGATAGATGGGAGGTGTTGAATGGAGCTGAAGGATGGGACTGGATGGTGTTCAGAGATAGATGGGAGGGGTTGAATGGAGCTGAAGGATGGGACTGGATGGTGTTCAGAGATAGATGGGAGGTGTTGAATGGAGCTGAAGGATGGGACTGGATGGTGTTCAGAGATAGATGGGAGGGGTTGAATGGAGCTGAAGGGACTGGATGGTGTTAAGAGATAGATGGGAGGGTTGAATGGAGCTGGGACTGGATGGTGTTCAGAGACAGATGGGAGGGGTTGAATGGAGCTGAAGGATGGGACTGGATGGTGTTCAGAGATAGATGGGAGGGGTTGAATGGAGCTGAAGGATGGGACTGGATGGTGTTCAGAGATAGATGGGAGGGGTTGAATGGAGCTGAAGGGACTGGATGGTGTTAAGAGATAGATCTGAGGGGTTGAATGGAGCTGAAGGGTGGGACTGGATGGGAGGGGTTGAGGGGAGCTGAAGGATGGGACTGGATGGTGTTAAGAGATAGGGGAGAGGTTGATTGGAGCTGAAGGATGGGACTGGATGGTGTTAAGAGATAGATGGGAGAGGTTGATTGGAGCTGAAGGATGGGACTGGATGGTGTTAAGAGATAGATGGGAGGGGTTGAATGGATCTGAAGGATGGGACTGGATGGTGTTCAGAGATAGATGGGAGGGGTTGATGGAGCTGAAGGATGAGACTGGATGGTGTTCAGAGATAGATGGGAGGGGTTGAATGGAGCTGAAGGACTGGATGGTGTTAAGAGATAGATGGGAGGGGTTGAATGGAGCTGAAGGGTGGGACTGGATGGGAGGGGTTGAATGGAGCTGAAGGATGGGACTGGATGGTGTTCAGAGATAGATGGGAGGGGTTGAGGGAGCTGAAGGGACTGGATGGTGTTAAGAGATAGATGGGAGGGGTTGAATGGAGCTGAAGGGACTGGATGGTGTTCAGAGATAGATGGGAGGGTTGAATGGAGCTGAAGGGACTGGATGGTGTTGAGAGATAGATGGGAGGGGTTGAATGGAGCTGAAGGATGGGACTGGATGGTGTTCAGAGATAGATGGGAGGGGTTGAATGGAGATGGGACTGGATGGTGTTAAGAGATAGATGGGAGGGGTTGAATAGAGCTGAAGGGTGGGACTGGATGGTGTTCAGAGATAGATGGGAGGGGTTGAATGGAGCTGAAGGATGGGACTGGATGGTGTTCAGAGATAGATGGGAGGGGTTGAATGGAGATGGGACTGGATGGTGTTAAGAGATAGATGGGAGGGTTGAATAGAGCTGAAGGGTGGGACTGGATGGTGTTGAGAGATAGATGGGAGGGGTTGAATGGAGCTGAAGGATGGGACTGGATGGTGTTCAGAGATAGATGGGAGGGGTTGAATGGAGCTGAAGGATGGGACTGGATGGTGTTCAGAGATAGATGGGAGGGGTTGAATGGAGCTGAAGGATGGGACTGGATGGTGTTCAGAGATAGATGGGAGGGGTTGAGGGGAGCTGAAGGATGGGACTGGATGGTGTTCAGAGATAGATGGGAGGTGTTGAATGGAGCTGAAGGATGGGACTGGATGGTGTTCAGAGATAGATGGGAGGGGTTGAATGGAGCTGAAGGATGGGACTGGATGGTGTTCAGAGATAGATGGGAGGGGTTGAATGGAGCTGAAGGGACTGGATGGTGTTAAGAGATAGATGGGAGGGGTTGAATGGAGCTGGGACTGGATGGTGTTCAGAGACAGATGGGAGGGGTTGAATGGAGCTGAAGGATGGGACTGGATGGTGTTCAGAGATAGATGGGAGGGGTTGAATGGAGCTGAAGGGACTGGATGGTGTTAAGAGATAGATCTGAGGGGTTGAATGGAGCTGAAGGGTGGGACTGGATGGGAGGGGTTGAGGGGAGCTGAAGGATGGGACTGGATGGTGTTAAGAAATAGATGGGAGAGGTTGATTGGAGCTGAAGGATGGGACTGGATGGTGTTAAGAGATAGATGGGAGAGGTTGATTGGAGCTGAAGGATGGGACTGGATGGTGTTAAGAGATAGATGGGAGGGGTTGAATGGATCTGAAGGATGGGACTGGATGGTGTTCAGAGATAGATGGGAGGGGTTGAGTGGAGCTGAAGGATGAGACTGGATGGTGTTCAGAGATAGATGGGAGGGGTTGAATGGAGCTGAAGGACTGGATGGTGTTAAGAGATAGATGGGAGGGGTTGAATGGAGCTGAAGGGTGGGACTGGATGGGAGGGTTGAGGGAGCTGAAGGGACTGGATGGTGTTAAGAGATAGATGGGAGGGGTTGAATGGAGCTGAAGGACTGGATGGTGTTCAGAGATAGATGGGAGGGGTTGAATGGAGCTGAAGGGACTGGATGGTGTTAAGAGATAGATGGGAGGGGTTGAATGGAGCTGAAGGATGGGACTGGATGGTGTTCAGAGATAGATGGGAGGGGTTGAATGGAGATGGGACTGGATGGTGTTAAGAAATAGATGGGAGGGGTTGAATAGAGCTGAAGGGTGGGACTGGATGGTGTTGAGAGATAGATGGGAGGGGTTGAATGGAGCTGAAGGATGGGACTGGATGGTGTTCAGAGATAGATGGGAGGGGTTGAATGGAGCTGAAGGATGGGACTGGATGGTGTTCAGAGATAGATGGGAGGGGTTGAATGGAGCTGAAGGATGGGACTGGATGGTGTTCAGAGATAGATGGGAGGGGTTGAGGGGAGCTGAAGGATGGGACTGGATGGTGTTCAGAGATAGATGGGAGGGGTTGAATGGAGCTGAAGGATGGGACTGGATGGTGTTCAGAGATAGATGGGAGGGGTTGAATGGAGCTGAAGGATGGGACTGGATGGTGTTCAGAGATAGATGGGAGGGTTGAATGGAGCTGAAGGGACTGGATGGTGTTAAGAGATAGATGGGAGGGGTTGAATGGAGCTGGGACTGGATGGTGTTCAGAGACAGATGGGAGGGGTTGAATGGAGCTGAAGGATGGGACTGGATGGTGTTCAGAGATAGATGGGAGGGGTTGAATGGAGCTGAAGGATGGGACTGGATGGTGTTAAGAGATAGATGGGAGGGGTTGAATGGAGCTGAAGGGTGGGACTGGATGGGAGGGGTTGAGGGGAGCTGAAGGATGGGACTGGATGGTGTTAAGAGATAGATGGGAGAGGTTGATTGGAGCTGAAGGATGGGACTGGATGGTGTTAAGAGATAGATGGGAGAGGTTGATTGGAGCTGAAGGATGGGACTGGATGGTGTTAAGAGATAGATGGGAGGGGTTGAATGGATCTGAAGGATGGGACTGGATGGTGTAAAATAGATTTTGTCCATAAAATGTATATAGTATGAATAAGCTGGACATACAGGCCTGTTGTTTACTCCAGTTCGGGGAGGGGTGGTAGGTTTGGAATAACGGAAATATATATACAAAAATGTGTGTGTGTGTGTGTGTGTGTGTGTGTGTGTGTGTGTGTGTGTGTGTGTAAATGTATGTATTTATACGTGTATGTGTGTATGTAAACTCAGCAAAAAATCATCCTCTCAACTGTCAACTGCCTTTATTTTCAGCAAACTTATAATGTGTAAATATTTGTATGAACAGAACAAGATTCAACAACTGAGACATAAACTGAACAAGTTCTTGGAGTTACATTGTGTTGTTTAAGTGTTCCCTTTATTTTTTTGAGCAGTGTCACATAACAAGATGACTAAACAGAAATGGAATAATGTGTCCCTGAACAAAGGGTCAAAATCAAAAGTAACAGTCAGTATCTGGTGTGGCCACCAGCTGCATTAAGTCTCCTCCTCACGGACTGCACCAGATTTGCCAGTTCTTGCTGTGAGATGTTACCCAACTCTTCCACCAAGGCACCTGCAAGTTCCCGGACATTTCGAGGCCCTCACCCTCTGATCCAACAGGTCATGGCAGAACACTGATCAAATCATGCACAGAATGAGCAGTATGGCTGGTGGCATTGTCATGCTGGAGGGTCATGTCAGGATGAGCCTGCAGGAAGGGTACCACATGAGGGAGGAGGATGTCTTCCCTGTAATGCACCGCGTTGATATTGCCTGCAATGACAACAAGCTCAGTCCGATGATGAGTACAGGCCTCGGTGTAACGCTCATTCCTTCAACGATAAACGCGAATCCGACTATCACCCCTGGTGAGACAAACCGCAACTCGTCAGTGAAGAGCACTTTTTGCCAGTCCTGTCTGGTGAGGACCTGCCTTACAACAGATCTACAAGCCCTCAGTCCAGCCTCTCTCAGCCTATTGCGGACAGACTGAGCACTGATGGAGGGATTGTGCGTTACTGGTGTAACTCGGGCAGTTGTTGTTGCCATCCTGTACCTGTCCCGCAGGTGTGATTCTTGGATGTACCGATCCTGTGCAGGTGTTGTTACACGTGGTCTGCCACTGCGAGGACGATCAACTGTCCGTCCTGTCTCCCTGTAGCGCTGTCTTAGGTGTCTCACATTACGGACATTGCAATTTATTACCCTGGCCACATCTGCAGTCCTCATGCCTCCTTGCAGCATGCCTAAGGCACGTTCACACAGATGAGCAGGAACCCTGGGCTTCTTTCTTTTGGTGTTTTTCAGAGTCAGTAGAAAGGCCTCTTTAGTGTCCTAAGTTTTCATAACTGTGATCTTAATTGCCTACCGTCTGTAAGTCGTTAGTGTCTTGACGACCTTTCCACAGGTCCATTAATTGTTTACGGTTCATTGAATAATGATGGGAAACAGTGTTTAAACCCTTTACAATGAAGATCTGTGAACTTATTTCTATTTTTACAAATTATCTTTGAAAGACAGGGTCCTGAAAACGGGGGACGTTTCTTTTTTTGTTGAGTTTACATATAATATATATATATATTATATATTTGCAAAAGAATATATATTGAAAGTGATGCAGACAATTATATTGGTGGAAGCTACAATCTATCTGCACTATTAAAGCTGATCCGCCCACTAACAAAGAGAGAGAGAGAGAGAGAGAGAGAGAGAGAGACAGACAGAGAGAGAGAGAGAGAGAGAGAGAGAGAGAGAGAGAGAGAGAAAGGCATCAGACCCTCGTGACAGAGACTCATCTATCTCTCTCTAGACAGTGTTATTATGGTGTGTGAACATCCACCCACACAACACACTCCCTGTAATGTCAGCGTAGGTGCTTCTCAGCCACATCCGTTGTTTTACATGTTTGGCTGAAGAAGAAAAGGAGAAAAAAGGCCCTCTTGGCATCAAAAGTGTCACGTGGAAGATGATACCAATAGAAGGATGAAAGTTTTACGCAGTGGAACAACAGAGCTCATCTAACCATGACTTTATGAGCCGGGGTTTACTGTGATTAATGGGTCTGTGGCAACTTTCAAAACCGAATCAATTGTCCTCTATTGTCCTCCTGGTCAATAGAGGCTCTGCTTATCTTACCTAGACTGTGTGGTTACCTGTCTGTGTGTTTACCTGTCTGTGTGCTGTGTGGTTACCTGGCTGTGTGGTTACCTGTCTGTGTGCTGTGTGGTTACCTGGCTGTGTGTTTACCTGGCTGTGTGGTTACTTGGCTGTGTGGTTTCCTGTCTGTGCTGTGTGGTTACTTGGCTGTGTGGTTACTTGGCTGTGTGGTTACTTGGCTGTGTGGTTACCTGTCTGTGTGCTGTGTGGTTACCTGGCTGTGTGGTTACCTGGTTGTGTGGTTACCTGTCTGTGTGTTTACCTGTCTGTGTGGTTACCTGTCTGTGTGCTGTGTGGTTACCTGGCTGTGTGGTTACCTGTCTGTGTGCTGTGTGGTTACCTGGCTGTGTGGTTACCTGTCTGTGTGCTGTGTGGTTACCTGTCTGTGTGGTTTCCTGGTTGTGTGGTTACCTGGCTGTGTGTTGTGTGGTTACCTGGCTGTGTGTTGTGTGGTTACATGGCTGTGTGCTGTGTGGTTACCTGCCTGTGTGCTGTGTGGTTACCTGGCTGTGTGGTTACCTGGCTGTGTGGTTACCTGGCTGTGTGGTTACCTGCCTGTGTGCTGTGTGGTTACCTGGCTGTGTGGTTACCTGGCTGTGTGGTTACCTGGCTGTGTGGTTACTTGGCTGTGTGGTTACCTGGCTGTGTGGTTACCTGGCTGTGTGCTGTGTGGTTACCTGTCTGTGTGCTGTGTGGTTACCTGTCTGTGTGCTGTGTGGTTACCTGTCTGTGTGCTGTGTGGTTACCTGGCGGTGTGTTGTGTGGTTACCTGGCTGTGTGTTTACCTGTCTGTGTGCTGTGTGGTTACCTGGCTGTGTGGTTACCTGGCTGTGTGCTGTGTGGTTACCTGTCTGTGTGGTTACCTGTCTGTGTGCTGTGTGGTTACCTGTCTGTGTGGTTACCTGGCTGTGTGGTTACCTGTCTGTGTGGTTACCTGGCTGTGTGGTGTGTGGTTACCTGGCTGTGTGCTGTGTGGTTACCTGTCTGTGTGGTTACCTGGCTGTGTGTTGTGTGGTTACCTGGCTGTGTGCTGTATGGTTACCTGGCTGTGTGCTGTGTGGTTATCTGGCTGTGTGGTTACCTGGCTGTGTGCTGTGTGGTTACCTGGCTGTGTGTTGTGTGGTTACCTGTCTGTGTGCTGTGTGGTTATCTGGCTGTATGGTTACCAGTCTGTGTGCTGTGTGGTTATCTGGCTGTGTGGTTACCTGTCTGTGTGCTGTATGGTTACCTGGCTGTGTGCTGTATGGTTACCTGGCTGTGTGTTTACCTGTCTGCTATGGACCTGTCTGGGAAGGTTACCTGGCTGTGTGCTGTAGACCTGGCTGACAACCTGTCAAGCTGGCCAAGTGTGGTTAGGCTGTGTGCTGTACGACAAACTGGTGGTGGTGGTGGTTACCTGGCTGTGTGGGTGGACCTGGGTGTGCTGGTGGTTACCTGGCTGTGTGCTGTGTGGTTACCTGGCTGTGTGCTGTGGGTTACCTGTCTGTGTGCTGTATGGTTACCTGGCTGTGTGCTGTGGGTTACCTGGCTGGAGCTGTGTGGTTAGGGGTCTGTGTGTGTGCTGGATGGTTACCTAGCTGGTGGTATGGTTACCTGGGGTGTGTGTTGTACCCCTGCTTATCTGATCTGATCTGTGTTTTCCAGCTGTGATCCCGCTGACCGACTCAGAACACAAGCTGCTATCTCTCCACTGTGGAGGACCCTGGGAAGGACTGGGAGTGGGCCGAGAAAACAAAGACAACAAAGGAGCCAGAGTGAGTTCCCCCTACAACAAAGAAAACAGGTATGGTGGTGGAGGGGGTAGTAGAAAGGAGGGGGTAGTAGAGGTGGAGGGGGTAGTAGAGGGGTGGAGGGGGTAGTAGAGGTGGAGGGGGTAGTAGGGGTGGAGGGGACCAGTTAAAGCCCTGCTTCCTCTCTGTGGGAGGACAGTAAATACAGAGGAGAAGTGAGAAAAACAAAGACAGAAAGGAGGAGAGGAGATCCCCCTCTAATCATAGAAAGGAGGATATGAGATCCCCCTCTAATCATAGGAGGATATGAGATCCCCCTCTAATCATAGAAAGGAGGAGAGGAGATCCCCCTCTAATCATAGAAAGGAGGAGAGGAGATCCCCCTCTAATCATAGGAGGAGAGGAGATCCTCTAATCATAGAGTCATTATCTCTAGGCGTCGTCCATCATTATCTTCTATAGCGCTGCTTTACACAGAGGATCTCAACTCTGATCTGAATGGCATAATCAAATGGAACACTGTCTGCCTGTCGTGGAGCACTCTGTCTGTCTGTCTGTCTGTCATGGAGCACTGTCTGTCTGTCATGGAGCACTGTCTGTCTGTCTGTCTGTCTGTCTGTCTGTCATGGAGCACTGTCTGTCTGTCATGGAGCACTGTCTGTCTGTCTGTCTGTCTGTCATGGAGCACTGTCTGTCTGTCTGTCTGTCATGGAGCACTGTCTGTCTGTCTGTCTGTCTGTCTGTCATGGAGCACTGTCTGTCTGTCTGTCTTGGAGCACTGTCTGTCTGTCTTGGAGCACTGTCTGTCTTGGAGCACTGTCTGTCATGGAGCACTGTCTGTCTGTCTGTCTTGGAGCACTGTCTGTCTGTCATGGAGCACTGTCTGTCTGCCTGTCATGGAACACTGTCTGTCTGTCATGGAGCACTGTCTGTCTGTCATGGAGCACTGTCTGTCTGTCATGGAGCACTGTCTGTCTGCCTGTCATGGAGCACTGTCTGTCTGTCATGGAGCACTGTCTGCCTGTCATGGAGCACTGTCTGTCTGTCATGGAGCACTGTCTATCTGTCATGGAGCACTGTCTGTCTGTCATGGAACACTGTCTGTCATGGAGCACTGTCTGCCTGTCATGGAGCACTGACTGTCTGTCATGGAGCACTGTCTGCCTGTCTTGGAGCACTGTCTGTCTGTCATGAAGCACTGTCTGGCTGTCTGTCTGTCATGGAGCACTGTCTGCCTGTTATGGAGCACTGTCTGTCTGTCATGGAGCACTGTCTGCCTGTCATGGAGCACTGTCTGCCTGTCATGAAGCAATGTCTGTCTCTCTGTCTGTCTGTCTGTCATGGAGCACTGTCTGTCTGTCTGTCTGTCATGGAGCACTGTCTGTCTGCCTGTCTTGGAGCACTGTCTGTCTGCCTGTCATGGAGCACTGTCTGTCTGTCATGGAGCACTGACTGTCTGTCATGGAGCACTGACTGTCTGTCATGGAGCACTGTCTGCCTGTCTTGGAGCACCGTCTGTCTGCCTGTCATGGAGCACTGTCTGTCTGCCTGTCATGGAGCACTGTCTGTCTGTCTGTCATGGAGCACTGTCTGTCTGTCATGGAGCACTGACTGTCTGTCATGGAGCACTGACTGTCTGTCATGGAGCACTGACTGTCTGTCATGGAGCACTGTCTGCCTGTCTTGGAGCACTGTCTGTCTGTCTGTCATGGAGCACTGTCTGCCTGTCATGGAGCACTGTCTGCCTGTCATGAAGCAATGTCTGTCTGTCTGTCTGTCTGTCTGTCATGGAGCACTGTCTGTCTGTCTGTCTGTCATGGAGCACTGTCTGTCTGCCTGTCTTGGAGCACTGTCTGTCTGCCTGTCATGGAGCACTGTCTGTCTGTCATGGAGCACTGACTGTCTGTCATGGAGCACTGACTGTCTGTCATGGAGCACTGACTGTCTGTCATGGAGCACTGACTGTCTGTCATGGAGCACTGTCTGCCTGTCTTGGAGCACCGTCTGTCTGCCTGTCATGGAGCACTGTCTGTCTGCCTGTCATGGAGCACTGTCTGTCTGTCTGTCATGGAGCACTGTCTGTCTGTCATGGAGCACTGACTGTCTGTCATGGAGCACTGACTGTCTGTCATGGAGCACTGACTGTCTGTCATGGAGCACTGTCTGCCTGTCTTGGAGCACTGTCTGTCTGCCTGTCATGGAGCACTGTCTGCCTGTCATGGAGCACTGACTGTCTGTCATGGAGCACTGTCTGAAGGTGTTTGTGAAGTTACAGACTCTGAAGGTGTTTGTGAAGTTAGAGCTCCTGTCTTTTTTGCTATTTACTTTTCTATCTAAAAGACAGTTTTAAGATTTTAAAAATAAGTTTCTAGTGGAGTTAAAGGCACTACAATGATGCAATGGAGCCTTGCCTCGGTTGCAACTGAGGTCTTTTATGGTCCTTCTCCCTTGGAGCAGCTGGGTTCTCTGGCAGCAGCTGACAATATGTAAATAACTCTGTCCATTTACTTTGTCAAGTAAGTTTCCAGTGTATTCCACTGCAAGACAAAATAGAACGTTTTTAGGGCCCTGGTCAATCAGACAAAACAGGAAGGTGTAGGGCCCTGGTCAACCAGACAAAACAGGAAGGTGTAGGGGCCCTGGTCAACAAGACAAAACAGGAAGGTGTAGGGCCCTGGTCAACAAGACAAAACAGGAAGGTGTAGGGGCCCTGGTCAACAAGACAAAACAGGAAGGTGTAGGGCCCTGGTCAACCAGACAAAACAGGAAGGTGTAGGGGCCCTGGTCAACAAGACAAAACAGGAAGGTGTAGGGGCCCTGGTCAACAAGACAAAACAGGAAGGTGTAGGGGCCCTGGTCAACCAGACAAAACAGGAAGGTGTAGGGGCCCTGGTCAACAAGACAAAACAGGAAGGTGTAGGGCCCTGGTCAACCAGACAAAACAGGAAGGTGTAGGGGCCCTAGTCAACAAGACAAAACAGGAAGGTGTAGGGTCCTGGTCAACCAGAAAAAACAGGAAGGTGTAGGGGCCCTGGTCAACAAGACAAAACAGGAAGGTGTAGGGCCCTGGTCAATCAGACAAAACAGGAAGGTGTAGGGCCCTGGTCAACAAGACAAAACAGGAAGTTATAGGGCCCTGGTCAATCAGACAAAACAGGAAGGTGTAGGGCCCTGGTCAACCAGACAAAACAGGAAGTTATAGGGCCCTGGTCAACCAGACAAAACTGGAATGTGTAGGGCCCTGGTCAATCAGACAAAACAGGAAGTTATAGGGCCCTGGTCAACCAGACAAAACAGGAAGGTGTAGGGGCCCTGGTCAACAAGACAAAACAGGAAGGTGTAGGGCCCTGGTCAATCAGACAAAACAGGAAGGTGTAGGGCCCTGGTCAACCAGACAAAACAGGAAGTTATAGGGCCCTGGTCAATCAGACAAAACTGGAAGGTGTAGGAGCCCTGTCAATCAGACAAAACAGGAAGGTGTAGGGCCCTGGTCAACCAGACAAAACTGGAAGTTTTAGGGCCCTGGTCAATCAGAACGTTATAGGGCCCTGGTCAATCAGAACGTTATAGGGCCCTGGTCAATCAGAACGTTATAGGGCCCTGGTCAATCAGAACGTTTTAGGGCCCTGGTCAATCAGAACATTATAGGGCCCTGGTCAATCAGAACGTTATAGGGCCCTGGTCAATCAGAACGTTATAGGGCCCTGGTCAATCAGAACGTTATAGGGCCCTGGTCAATCAGAACGTTATAGGGCCCTGGTCAATCAGAACGTTATAGGGCCCTGGTCAATCAGAACGTTATAGGGCCCTGGTCAATCAGAACGTTATAGGGCCCTGGTCAATCAGAACGTTATAGGGCCCTGGTCAATCAGAACGTTATAGGGCCCTGGTCAATCAGAACGTTATAGGGCCCTGGTCAATCAGAACGTTATAGGGCCCTGGTCAATCAGAACGTTATAGGGCCCTGGTCAATCAGAACGTTATAGGGCCCTGGTCAATCAGAACGTTATAGGGCCCTGGTCAATCAGAACGTTATAGGGCCCTGGTCAATCAGAACGTTAAGGGCCCTGGTCAATCAGAACGTTATAGGGCCCTGGTCAATCAGAACGTTATAGGGCCCTGGTCAATCAGAACGTTATAGGGCCCTGGTCAATCAGAACGTTATAGGGCCCTGGTCAATCAGAACGTTATAGGGCCCTGGTCAATCAGAACGTTATAGGGCCCTGGTCAATCAGAACGTTATAGGGCCCTGGTCAATCAGAACGTTATAGGGCCCTGGTCAATCAGAACGTTATAGATGCCCTGGTCAATCAGAACGTTATAGGGCCCTGGTCAATCAGAACGTTATAGGGCCCTGGTCAATCAGAACGTTATAGGGCCCTGGTCAATCAGAACGTTATAGGGCCCTGGTCAATCAGAACGTTATAGGGCCCTGGTCAATCAGAACGTTATAGGGCCCTGGTCAATCAGAACGTTATAGGGCCCTGGTCAATCAGAACGTTATAGGGCCCTGGTCAATCAGAACGTTATAGGGCCCTGGTCAATCAGAACGTTATAGGGCCCTGGTCAATCAGAACGTTATAGGGCCCTGGTCAATCAGAACGTTATAGGGCCCTGGTCAATCAGAACGTTATAGGGCCCTGGTCAATCAGAACGTTATAGGGCCCTGGTCAATCAGAACGTTATAGGGCCCTGGTCAATCAGAACGTTATAGGGCCCTGGTCAATCAGAACGTTATAGGGCCCTGGTCAATCAGAACGTTATAGGGCCCTGGTCAATCAGAACGTTATAGGGCCCTGGTCAATCAGAACGTTATAGGGCCCTGGTCAATCAGAACGTTATAGGGCCCTGGTCAATCAGAACGTTATAGGGCCCTGGTCAATCAGAACGTTATAGGGCCCTGGTCAATCAGAACGTTATAGGGCCCTGGTCAATCAAGTCAGCTAACTGTGCTGCTGTAGTGTTCAATTTTAATTCATTGCTAAATAAACTCAGCAACTGCGTTTATTTTCAGCAAACTTAACATGTGTAAATATTTGTATGAACATAACAAGATTCAACAACTGAGACTAAACAAGTTCCACAGACATCGAGACCGTGGACTGCACCAGATTTGCCCGTTCTTGCTGTGAGATGTTACCCCATTCTTCCACCAAGGCACCTGCAAGTTCCCGGACATTTCTGGGGGGGAATGGCCCTAGCCCTCACCCTCCGATCCAACAGGTCCCAGACGTGCTCAATGGGATTGAGATCTAGGCTCTTCGCTGGCCATAGCAGAACAATGACATTCCGGTCTTGCAGGAAATCACGCACAGAACGAGCAGTATGGCTGGTGGCATTGTCATGCTGGAGGGTCATGTCAGGATGAGCCTGCAGGAAGGGTACCACATGAGGGAGGAGGATGTCTTCCCTGTAACACACAGCGTTGAGATTGTCTGCAATGACAACAAGCTCAGTCCGATGATGCTGTGACACACCGCCCCAGACCATGACGGCCCCTCCACCTCCAAATCGATCCCGCTCCAGAGTACAGGCCTCGGTGTAACGCTCATTCCTTCAACGATAAACGCGAAACCGAGACTCGTCAGTGAAGAGCACTTTTTGCCAGTCCTGTCTGGTCCAGCGACGGTGGGTTTGTGCCCATAGGCGACGTTGTTGCCGGTGTTGTCTGGTGTGGACCTGCCTTACAACAGGCCTACAAGCCCTCAGTCCAGCCTCTCTCAGCCTATTGCGGACAGACTGAGCACTGATGGAGGGATTGTGCGTTCCTGGTGTAACTCAGGCAGTTGTTGTTGCCATCCTGTACCTGTCCCGCAGGTGTGATTCTTGGATGTACCGATCCTGTGCAGGTGTTGTTTCACGTGGTCTGCCACTGCGAGGACGATCAGCTGTCCGTCCTGTCTCCCTGTAGAGCTGTCTTAGGTGTCTCACAGTACGGACATTGCAATTTATTGCCCTGGCCACATCTGCAGTCCTCATGCCTCCTTGCAGCATGCCTAAAGGCACGTTCACGCAGATGAGCAGGGACCCTGGGCATCTTTCTTTTGGTGTTTTTCAGAGTCAGTAGAAAGGCCTCTTTAGTGTCCTAAGTTTTCAGAACTGTGATCTTAATTGCCTACCGTAAGTCGTTAGTGTCTTGACGACCTTTCCACAGGTCCATTCATTGTTTACGGTTCATTGAACAAGCATGGAAAACAGTGTTTAAACCCTTTACAATGAAGATCTGTGAACTTATTTGGATTTGTACTAATTATCTTTGAAAGACAGAATCCTGAAAAAGGGACGTTTCTTTTTTTTGCTGAGTTTATATTTCTTCAAAAGCGTAGCATTTATAATCCAGATTTACTGTTGCTATCTAATGTTCGTAACCTTTCTCCCTCAGTTTAATCCTGTCTCTGGAAGCCAAACTGAACCTGCTGCATAACTACATGAACGTAACATGGATCAGGATACCATCTGAGACCAGGGTACCTCTCCTCTTTCTCTTCCACATTGATTGGCTAATGCCAGCAAATAATTGTTGTGAATGAATTTGATAGGTTGTTCTGCATTCGTGTTGTACTGCCAGCTCCCCATTGATTGGCTAATGCCAGCAAATAGTTGTTGTGAATAGATTTGATAGGTTGTTCTGCATCCGTGTTGTACTGCCAGCTCCCCAGCACCTTACTGTACAAGGAATAAAGCAAACTACGATTTGATGTCATAGTCTTGAAATGGAGTAGATTAGACAGGTCAACATCATTTACTGATGGTGCTTCCTCTCCCTCCCTCTCTCTCTCTCTCCAGGCTCCCCTGGCCCAGCCGGAGTCTCCCACGGCGTCCCACGGGGGCGACGACGTCCAGTCTCTAGCCGACTCCATGGACTCCGACCGAGACTCCGTCTGCAGCAACTCCAACGTCAACAACGGCAAGGTCTCTGCAAAGGACAAGGACAAGGATCCCAAGGAGAAGACGGAGAGGCAGCAACAGCGTAAAGACAAGGACAAGACCAGGACGGACTCTGTGGCCAACAAGCTAGGCAGCTTCAGCAAAACACTTGGTATCAAGCTGAAGAAGAACATGGGAGGTCTGGGAGGGCTGGTCCACGGAAAGATCAACCGCTCCAACTCTGGAGGCAACGGCCGGAACAACGGAGGAATGGGGGGCGGCAACGGAGGAGGGGGGGCGGCAATGGAGGAGGGACAGAGAATAACGTAGAGAAGAAGAAGGAGAAAAAGGAAGGAAAAGCCCGGAAGGATGGAGGAGGAGGAGAGAAGGAGGGCCAGTCTGCGAGTACGTCCTTCTCCTCGGACAAGACCACCAGCCCGTCTCCCACCGAGCGTCCCCAGGCGTGCCCTCTCCTCCCGGGAACGGGACAGGGACAGGGGGGGTCTCCTGGCCAGGCTGGTGGGGGACAAGGCCCTGTCGGAGCACTGGAAGTACAGCACAGACGTCAAGCTGAGCCTCAACATACTGAGAGCCGCCATGCAGGGCGAGAGGAAGTTCATCTTCGCCGGCCTTCTCCTCACCTCCCATCGCCACCAGTTCCACGAGGAGATGATCTCCTTCTACCTGACCTCCGCTCAGGAGCGCTTCTCTGCCGAGCAGGAGACCAGGAGGAAGGAAGGAGAGAAGAAACCTGCAGCAAACTCTACAACCACGACTACTATGACCAACGGGCCCTCCAACGCCCTGAAGAAACCAGAGCAGGAGAGCGCCCCTCACCGGGAGAGAGAGAGGGAGAAGGAAAGAGAGAGAGAAAAGGAGAGGGAGAGAGAGAGGGAGAGAGAGAGGGAGAGAGAGAGGGAGAGAGAGAGAGAAAGGGAGAGAGAGAAGGAGAGAGAGAGGGAGAGAGAGAGGGAGAGAGAGAGAGAAAGGGAGAGAGAGAGGGAGCGAGACACCCGCACCCCTCCTCCTCCTCCCTCCTGCCCTCCTCCTCCTACTCCCCTTCCCCAGGACTTCATCTCTTCCCCAGCCAGACACCACCAAAGCCATACCCCTCACACCCCCCCACAGATTGCCCTGAAGATGCAGGGCCGCCACAGCCCCTCCCCCAACTCCTCCCCCAGCAACGGTGCTACCAGGAGACCGGGGTCCGTCCCCCCTGTCCCCAGGCCCGTCCCAACTACAGTCCCAGTGTCAGCCCACTACAGCCATACCCCTCCCATCCAGAGGTCCAGTATCATCCAGCTGAGAGACGTCAACCTCCAGGCCCTCCAGGCACCCAGCTTCCAGCCGGACGACCCCCAGCCCAGCTACAAGCCTCCTCTGGTGGGCACCCTGAAGACCTGTGCCACTTACCCCCAGCAGAACCGCTCTCTGTCCTCCCAGAGCTACTCTCCAGCCCGCCTGTCTGGGGTCCGTTTGGGCGCCGGGGTCAACCACACCCACCCGGGGGTCCCAGGCACCACGGAGCCCTACAACATGCCTGGGGAGCACAAGTCCCATACCTATACCAACGGCTTCAACGCTAGCCACATACAGGACTGTCTGGAGTTCGCCGACGCCGACGTAACTCAGACCTGGGGGAGCAGTAGGGTCACCAGGACGGGTTCGGGGTCCGACAAGGTCAAAAGTCAGATCGGTAGCGCCGGTGGGGGTTGCCTGGTGTACTGCCTGCAGCAGAGGAGATGCAAGAGGGAGAAGTGCTCCTTCTACGGTCGCCCGGAGACAGATAACTACTGTTCCTACTGCTTCAAGGAGGATCTGAAACACAAGGAGAGGGAGGCCAAGGCTCTCAGTAGGCCTGGGTAGCCCCTGGTAGCGCGCCAGCCAGAGGTGCTGCTACTCTATAGCCTGGTGTGCTATCTATCGCACGACAGGTACTGCAAACCCCAGCTGCTGACAACGCAACACAACAGACAGACAGACAGAACTGTGTCCATAGAGAAGGCGATAGAGCAGGTTCTACTCAATAGACTGTCTGTGGCCGTTGGGACATCCAGACAGACAGACAGACAGACAGACATGCTCAGAGCCTGTTGATCGCCTGCTCTGTTTGAAACGTTTGATTCCTGTCACTTCTTCTGTCTCAGTGTACAGTACAGGAGGCTACTGTAAAGGACACAACTACTTGATGACAAGAAGGGTAGATCTCTGTCCACTTAACATCTTTGGCCAGCAGGAATTTATAACTTTGTTCGTTAAAAAAAATTGGTTCAACTTCAATTTTTGGTTAGTATTATGGAGAAATGTCTTGTGTTTTTTGCCCACAACTTGAATGGCAAACTAAGATATAATTTCAGGCAGATACAGTACACATAAAAATAGCAATTGCATTTTGTTGTGCAGTGGTTCAAAACGTAAACTTAAATCGAACATCTAACTAAAAACGTACTGTTTTGATCTTAAAATCTTCAACCAACTTTAAAAACAAACTTCTCAAAGCAATACGTTAGTAACTTCAACGTTTTGTTTTATTTTTTTAATCAATAATTGTCCTAATGGCAACTCACTGTGAACCCTTTCTGTTGTCTATGCAACTCATGTTGGCTTCAGTAGAGAGTTCAAATCTGTTGTCTAGGCAACTCATGTTGGCTTCAGTAGAGAGTTCAAATCTGTTGTCTAGGCAACTCATGTTGGCTTCAGTAGAGAGTTCAAATCTGTTGTCTAGGCAACTCATGTTGGCTTCAGTAGAGAGTTCAAATCTGTTGTCTAGGCAACTCATGTTGGCTTCAGTAGAGAGTTCAAATCTGTTGTCTAGGCAACTCATGTTGGCTTCAGTAGAGAGTTCAAATCTGTTGTCTAGGCAACTCATGTTGGCTTCAGTAGAGAGTTCAAATCTGTTGTCTAGGCAACTCATGTTGGCTTCAGTAGAGAGTTCAAATCCTCTGGTGCAGCTGAAAGACAATAGACGACAACAGGCCGGATATTCAGTCAACTGCAAACAAACCCACACCAAGGAAAATAACCGTTTCGTGTGGTGAAAACTGCACTTTGTAAGTTAAATTTGCCGTGTGCCCTCCTCACATTGATTACCCGGTATAAACGATACAACAACTAAATCTAATTGGTTTTAATGAATCGTACTCCTTACCACAGCGAGGGCAGGGATACTGTTTCCAGTGCTAGTTTGATTGGTCTGCCTCAAAAAAGGTTTTATTTAATGTTTTCCACTACATTCTAAACGTCTTAGATAAACCGAATGCGTTTTCATCAGCAGTTGATTATCTTAGTTGTTAGTCTACAGGTGCTCTGTGGTGTTTGCTACCATTAGGTTTTTTCACATTTGAATATCTTAACGTTCATTACAACGACAAAAGAACATGAAATCTCCTGGCCAAAGATGTTAAATATATATATAGAGAGAGAGAGAGAACGCTCTTCAAAACACTCCTGAATATAATGCAGTTTGGGATCCTTTTTATGTACCTGGTTCATGGACTCTCACCATTTAAAATGTAAAAAATATGATTTTGTATTCATTTGAGAGTTTTACACAACTTAAATTATTAATTTGCACATTAGATACCAATGTACAGTACATAGCAAAAATGAGGAACAAAATAAGATTAGTATATTGTGTAAAAAAAAAATCAATTTGTGTGTTTTTGTGTATAGAGAATGTGATGAGGGGGAATTTACAAACCAAGGCTATACAAGTGTTATAGAGAAAATATTTTTATATGATTTTCACTAAATGCCATGAAGCAATATTTCGCGCTTTTTTTCTTATGGACACCGTTTGTCACTTTGGTAAGTTACTTTAAGGGCACGGACGTTAGGTGGTGGTGGGGGGAGGGGCCGAACGCGAAGCGCCGGTTGGTCGAGGGTTGGACCTACATCATATCAAGGGAAAATGACCTGTCGTATTGTCATGATTGTCTCAATCAATCTGACATTGAAGGGCTGGTTGGTTTTAAAACGGGTTGATAGATCGTCGATATATATATATATATATATATATATATATACACACAACATCCTTCAAGCATCACCACATTTACGAGATTCTACGGGCATGTGTTACACCCTATCCTGGTTGGTCCACTGGGCTGCGTATTGCCGACCAAACTGTAACATGTGGTTAACCAGACGTTTTAAATGTGAAGAGGGGATATTTCCTAGTTCCTGGTTCATCACGAGTCATCAGAAGTCACATGATGACGGTGAAAACTAATTGTTGTTGTTGTTGTCGTTTTAAATTCATATGTAAAAGCACAACATATATTCATTAATACTATGTTGTACTTCCCACAGTGGGTATCTGTCTGTCCCTACCCACGGCATTATGTTGTCCTATAGTTTAAGGGTTAAAAGACATACTGTTGAGATTCAGGTTGCCTGTATACATAATGTGTCCCAGAGGAGGAGTACTCATCTAGGATCAGGTCCCCCCCCCCCACAGTCCATTCATTATAGTCTTAACAGAGTTGATCCGAGAACAGCACTCCTACTCTGGGAGACTTAATGAATATGGGGCCTGGTGTCTTGTCACCCAAACAGAACCCATCCATCCAGAGTCCTATGGAGTGAACAGTAACGGTTAGAACCTATCCATCCAGAGTCCTATGGAGTGAACAGTAACGGTTAGAACCTATCCATCCAGAGTCCTATGGAATAAACAGTTATGAACAGTAACGGTTAGAACCCATCCAACCAGAGTCCTATGGAGTGAACAGTAACGGTTAGAACCCATCCATCCAGAGTCCTATGGAGTGAACAGTAACGGTTAGAACCCATCCATCCAGAGTCCTATGGAATAAACAGTTATGAACAGTATCGGTTAGAACCCATCCATCCAGAGTCCTATGGAATAAACAGTTATGAACAGTATCGGTTAGAACCCATCCATCCAGAGTCCTATGGTATAAACTGTTATGAACAGTAACGGTTAGAACCCATCCATCCAGAGTCCTATGGAATAAACAGTTATGAACAGTATCGGTTAGAACCCATCCATTCAGAGTCCTATGGAATAAACTGTTATGAACAGTAACGGTTAGAACCCATCCATCCAGAGTCCTATGGAATAAACTGTTATGAACAGTAACGGTTAGAACCCATCCATTCAGAGTCCTATGGTATAAACAGTTATGAACAGTAACGGTTAGAACCCATCCATCCAGAGTCCTATGGAATAAACTGTTATGAACAGTAACGGTTAGAACCCATCCATCCAGAGTCCTATGGAATAAACTGTTATGAACAGTAACGGTTAGAACCCATCCATCCAGAGTCCTATGGAATAAACTGTTATGAACAGTAATGGTTAGAACCCATCCATTCAGAGTCCTATGGTATAAACTGTTATGAACAGTAACAGTTAGAACCCATCCATTCAGAGTCCTATGTAATAAACTGTTATGAACAGTAACGGTTAGAACCCATCCATCCAGAGTCCTATGGAATAAACTGTTATGAACAGTAACGGTTAGAACCCATCCATCCAGAGTCCTATGGAATAATCTGTTATGAACAGTAACGGTTAGAACCCATCCATCCAGAGTCCTATGTAATAAACAGTGGGAACGGTAAGTGATGGCATATCAACTAACTCACCTAACTGGTACAGTGTCTTCATCTCTACATAATGGTCAGATTGTATGTATATGCAGAGCCGGGGCTTGAATTTATAGATCTGTCTATAGCAAGATGGCAGGGTGTGTGTGTGAGAGAGTCTAATCTGAAATACCTCAGTTGTCCTATCCGGGGGTTTTGTGGTTGTCGACAATGGTTTGGCATCGACTTTCACGTCTTTGATTTGCAATAATAATAAATTGTCCTTGTGTTCTGTTGTTGGTTATAGATCAGGGGTTCCCAAACATCCCCCCCCCATGTTTTCACTCAGAGCCCCCCTTCCAGCGTTGGGTAACATCCCCCCCCCACCCCCATGTTTTCACTCAGAGCCCCCTTCCAGCGTTGGGTAACACCCCCCCCCCTCAATCCCGTCCCACGGCCCCCCTCCTGCCCCATGTTTATTTCTATGGGCACAGGCACTGTTAATGACACAAACTGTTGACACCCCGCTTGTTGGTAGAGAGAATTTAGCAGGTTTAAAGCTCATCTGCTATTCTACACAATGTGTCACGGGGTACAAGGAAAATGTTGTCGTTTTAATGCTCATTTTCTTGCAGTTATTTACACATTTGATCACGTCTAATGTGTATTCATGTGATATTTGAGTGACTCAAAAACTACAACGATATTTATGGGCTAAAAAAACCGAAGTAAAAAGACGGCCGTGGGCTGATTGATCTGGACATTCCTGACTAGTTATAAATATCTCTCTAATGTGAACAATGACTAACATGACAAGAGGAGCTGATGATGTCATACCCCATTTAGAAATGTCACCTTGTACATTCTACTAATATAACTTTCAGGACTAAGTTTAAAGCTGGACTGAGTTCCTTAAAAAAAATATATATATATATATATACGTATATATTTTTTTTAAATGGAGAGGGGAGGACCACGTGCTGCCGCTGCGGGGTGGGGGGGGGGGGGCGGGGGGCGCCCCACAGTTTGGGAACCGCTGATATAGACGACCACCTATTGTTTCAATCAATCAGCTGTGTTTCAGTACAATGTCTATATGGGGTACATGTCAATGAAGCCAAATGTTAATTTTGTTAGTGTCTTAGTTTGCCCTACATTGCAATAACAACGATAGAGACCTTTGAAAATTGGACCATCCAAACCTTTATTCAAAGAAAGCACTGTTGTGATATTTAAAAAGGCAAGAAACAATGCTTAACCTACTGTACCAGTGAGTGGATGAGGTGTTGTGCAGCACCAATACCTACCACTGAGTGGATGAGGTCATGTGCAGCACCAATACCTACCAGTGAGTGGATGAGGTGTTGTGCAGCACCAATACCTACCTACCAGTGAGTGGATGAGGTGATGTGCAGCACCAATACCTACCACTGAGTGGATGAGGTGTTGTGCAGCACCAATACCTACCTACCACTGAGTGGATGAGGTCATGGGCAGCACCAGTACCTACCACTGAGTGGATGAGGTGATGTGCAGCACCAATACCTACCTACCACTGAGTGGATGAGGTCATGGGCAGCACCAGTACCTACCACTGAGTGGATGAGGTGATGTGCAGCACCAGTACCTACCACTGAGTGGATGAGGTGATGTGCAGCACCAATACCTACCAGTGAGTGGATGAGGTGTTGTGCAGCACCAATACCTACCAGTGAGTGGATGAGGTGTCGTGCAGCACCAATACCTACCACTGAGTGGATGAGGTGATGTGCAGCACCAGTACCTACCACTGAGTGGATGAGGTGATGTGCAGCACCAATACCTACCAGTGAGTGGATGAGGTGTTGTGCAGCACCAATACCTACCAGTGAGTGGATGAGGTGTTGTGCAGCACCAATACCTACCACTGAGTGGATGAGGTGATGTGCAGCACCAATACCTACCAGTGAGTGGATGAGGTGATGTGCAGCACCAATAACTACCACTGAGTGGATGAGGTGTCGTGCAGCGCCAATACCTACCAGTGAGTGGATGAGGTGATGTGCAGCACCAATACCTACCTACCACTGAGTGGATGAGGTGATGTGCAGCACCAATACCTACCACTGAGTGGATGAGGTGTCGTGCAGCACCAATACCTACCACTGAGTGGATGAGGTGATGTGCAGCACCAGTACCTACCACTGAGTGGATGAGGTGATGTGCAGCACCAATACCTACCAGTGAGTGGATGAGGTGTTGTGCAGCACCAATACCTACCAGTGAGTGGATGAGGTGTTGTGCAGCACCAATACCTACCACTGAGTGGATGAGGTGATGTGCAGCACCAATACCTACCAGTGAGTGGATGAGGTGATGTGCAGCACCAATAACTACCACTGAGTGGATGAGGTGTCGTGCAGCGCCAATACCTACCAGTGAGTGGATGAGGTGTCGTGCAGCACCAATACCTACCACTGAGTGGATGAGGTGTTGTGCAGCACCAATACCTACCACTGAGTGGATGAGGTGTTGTGCAGCACCAATACCTACCACTGAGTGGATGAGGTGATGTGCAGCACCAATAACTACCACTGAGTGGATGAGGTGTTGTGCAGCACCAATACCTACCACTGAGTGGATGAGGTGTTGTGCAGCACCAATACCTACCACTGAGTGGATGAGGTGATGTGCAGCACCAGTACCTACCACTGAGTGGATGAGGTGATGTGCAGCACCAATACCTACCACTGACTGGATGAGGTGATGTGCAGCACCAATACCTACCACTGAGTGGATGAGGTGATGTGCAGCACCAATACCTACCACTGAGTGGATGAGGTGATGTGCAGCACCAATACCTACCACTGAGTGGATGAGGTGATGTGCAGCACCAATACCTATCACTGAGTGGATGAGGTGTCGTGCAGCACCAATACCTACCAGTGAGTGGATGAGGTGTCGTGCAGCACCAATAACTACCAGTGAGTGGATGAGGTGTATACAGGCCCCCTGATGAGGTGTCGTGCAGCACCAATACCTACCACTGAGTGGATGAGGTGTCGTGCAGCACCAATAACTACCAGTGAGTGGATGAGGTGATGTGCAGCACCAATACCTACCAGTGAGTGGATGAGGTGTCGTGCAGCACCAATAACTACCAGTGAGTGGATGAGGTGTCGTGCAGCACCAATAACTACCAGTGAGTGGATGAGGTGTTGTGCAGCACCAATATCTACCACTGAGTGGATGAGGTGATGTGCAGAGTTAGTTTTTGTCTTACCTTGTGAGAGGTAGTGTGTGGTTCATATAGCCCATGCAGTGGGACGTGTTCATCATATCTTAAAACAATTATAATAACACTCATTTATACCCGTCTCACGTTTCTGTCTCTTGTTTGTTGTTTTTTCACTTTTGGGAAATGTTTGAATACTGTAAAATGTTTCTGTGTGGGAGAATATCACCAGTACCAACTAGAGCAGCAAGATGTTTCTGTGTGGGAGAATATCACCAGTACAACTAGTACCAACTAGAGCAGCAAAATGTTTCTGTGTGGGAGAATATCACCAGTACCAACTAGAGCAGCAAAATGTTTCTGTGTGGGAGAATATCACCAGTACCAACTAGAGAAGCAAAATGTTTCTGTGTGGGAGAATATCACCAGTACCAACTAGAGCAGCAAAATTTCCAGCAAATGTCTTTTCCACCATTAACCAGGTTTTACAGAGATTCTGGTTGGGGGATGACCGGTTTCCTGTTTATTCCCTCCTGATTCCAGGAATGTTCCTACCAGGACTTCTGGGAACTTTGGGAATGTTACTGGAATTTATCAACCGTACTGTAGTACAAACCCAGTCCCTCTCTCTCCCTCAGGCCCCCCTTACTGTAGTACAAACCCAGTCCCTCTCTCTCCCTCAGGCCCCCTACCCTAGTACCACCCTAGTACAACCCCAGTCCCTCTCTCTCCCTCAGGCCCACCTTACTGTAGTACAACCCCAGTCCCTCTGTCTCCCTCAGGCCCACCCTACTGTAGTACAACCCCAGTCCCTCTCTCTCCCTCAGACCCACCTTACTGTAGTACAAACCCAGTCCCTCTCTCTCCCTCAGACCCACCTTACTGTAGTACAACCCCAGTCCCTCTGTCTCCCTCAGGCCCACCCTACTGTAGTACAACCCCAGTCCCTCTCTCTCCCTCAGACCCACCTTACTGTAGTACAACCCCAGTCCCTCTGTCTCCCTCAGGCCTACCCTACTGTAGTACAACCCCAGTCCCCCTCTCTCCCTCAGACCCACCTTACTGTAGTACAACCCCAGTCCCCCTCTCTCCCTCAGACCCACCTTACTGTAGTACAACCCCAGTCCCTCTCTCTCCCTCAGGCCCACCTTACTGTAGTACAACCCCAGTCCCTCTCTCTCCCTCAGGCCTACCTTACTGTAGTACAACCCCAGTCCCTCTCTCTCCCTCAGACCCACCCTACTGTAGTACAACCCCAGTCCCTCTCTCTCCCTCAGACCCACCTTACTGTAGTACAACCCCAGTCCCTCTGTCTCCCTCAGGCCCACCCTACTGTAGTACAACCCCAGTCCCTCTCTCTCCCTCAGACCCACCTTACTGTAGTACAACCCCAGTCCCCCTCTCTCCCTCAGGCCTACCTTACTGTAGTACAACCCCAGTCCCTCTCTCTCCCTCAGACCCACCTTACTGTAGTACAACCCCAGTCCCTCTCTCTCCCTCAGGCCCACCTTACTGTAGTACAACCCCAGTCCCTCTCTCTCCCTCAGGCCCACCTTACTGTAGTACAACCCCAGTCCCTCTCTCTCCCTCAGACCCACCTTACTGTAGTACAACCCCAGTCCCTCTCTCTCCCTCAGGCCCACCTTACTGTAGTACAACCCCAGTCCCTCTCTCTCCCTCAGGCCTACCTTACTGTAGTACAACCCCAGTCCCTCTCTCTCCCTCAGGCCCCCCTTACTGTAGTACAAACCCAGTCCCTCTCTCTCCCTCAGGCCCCCTACCCTAGTACCACCCTAGTACAACCCCAGTCCCTCTCTCTCCCTCAGGCCCACCTTACTGTAGTACAACCCCAGTCCCTCTGTCTCCCTCAGGCCCACCCTACTGTAGTACAACCCCAGTCCCTCTCTCTCCCTCAGACCCACCTTACTGTAGTACAAACCCAGTCCCTCTCTCTCCCTCAGACCCACCTTACTGTAGTACAACCCCAGTCCCTCTGTCTCCCTCAGGCCCACCCTACTGTAGTACAACCCCAGTCCCTCTCTCTCCCTCAGACCCACCTTACTGTAGTACAACCCCAGTCCCTCTGTCTCCCTCAGGCCCACCCTACTGTAGTACAACCCCAGTCCCTCTCTCTCCCTCAGACCCACCTTACTGTAGTACAACCCCAGTCCCCCTCTCTCCCTCAGGCCTACCTTACTGTAGTACAACCCCAGTCCCTCTCTCTCCCTCAGACCCACCTTACTGTAGTACAACCCCAGTCCCTCTCTCTCCCTCAGGCCCACCTTACTGTAGTACAACCCCAGTCCCTCTCTCTCCCTCAGGCCTACCTTACTGTAGTACAACCCCAGTCCCTCTCTCTCCCTCAGGCCCACCTTACTGTAGTACAACCCCAGTCCCTCTCTCTCCCTCAGACCCACCTTACTGTAGTACAACCCCAGTCCCTCTCTCTCCCTCAGACCCACCTTACTGTAGTACAACCCCAGTCCCTCTCTCTCCCTCAGGCCCTCCCTACCCTAAGTACCACCCTAGTACCACCTCACACCAGTACCACCCTAGTACCACCTGAGTACAACCCTAGTACCACCTCACACCAGTACCACCTCACCCTAGTACAACCCCAGTACCTCTCTCTCCCTCAGGCCTACCCCACTGTAGTACCACCCTAGTACCACCCTAGTACCACCCTAGTACCACCTGAGTACAACCCTAGTACCACCTCACACCAGTACCACCTTACTGTAGTACAACCCCAGTACCTCTCTCGTCCTCAGGCCCACCCCACTGTAGTACCACCCTAGTACCACCCTAGTACCACCCTAGTACCACCCTAGTACCACCTTAGTAACACCCTAGGACCACCCTAGTACAACCTTAGTACCACCCTAGTACCACCCCACACCAGTACCGCCCTAGTACCACCTTAGTACCACCCTAGTACAACCCTAGTACCACCTTAGTACCACCCTAGTACCACCTCACCCTAGTACCACCCTAGTACCACCTCACACCAGTACCACCCTAGTACCACCTGAGTACAACCCCAGTACCACCCCAGTACCACCTTACACCAGTTCTGTTTCTCTTTTCAAAGTAGCAGGAGAACCTAGGATGGCCCAGAGGCTGTAAAACTCTATGTAAAATAATATTTACTAAACAGGGAATTAGTAGATCTCCCAAGGGAGAAATATCACTACATGGACAAAAGTATGTGGACACGTGTTCGTCGAGCATCTCATTTAAAAATCATTCATATGGAGGAATGGAGCAGGGGGTTACCCAGACAGGAAGTCCCCATACTGCTCCATTGCTGAATTCTCATGGCCATTTCTCCTAAAGGGTTTCCCAGACAGGAAGTGCCCATACTGCTCAATTCCTCCATTCTCGTGACCATTTGTCCTAAAGGGTTACCCAGACAGGAAGTCCCAGTCTTTACCATGAGGCTTTATTCCACCAAGCTCACAGACCCAGGATGTGTCCCCAATGGCACCCTATTCCCTATATAGTGCACTACTTTTGACCAGAGTCCTATGGAACCCTATTCCCTATATAGTGCACTACTTTTGACCAGAGCTCTATGGCACCCTATTCCCTATTTAGTGCACTACTTTTGACCATAGCCCTTATGGGAATAAGGTGCCATTTCAGACGCTGACCCAGCTCTCTGACCTGTTGCCTCATGTGGCCCTGACTGTGGTTTAAACCCATGTGACCTCGTTCTCTAACCTCTGATCAGTACAATAACACAGGACTGTAACAGGAACCTTCCTCAACAATGGCTTTCATGCTCCACTGCACACTAACACTAGCTAGCTAAGTAGTTAGCACTACTACTGCCTGGAGGTGTTTTTTAAAGAGAAACTCTTCATTCTCACTAACACTAGCTAACACTAACACTAGCTAGCTAAGTAGTTAGCACTACTACTGCCTGGAGGTGTTTTTTAAAGAGAAACTCTTCATTCTCACTAACTAACACTAGCTAACACTAACACTAGCTAGCTAAGTAGTTAGCACTACTACTGCCTGGAGGTGTTTTTTAAAGAGAAACTCTTCATTCTCACTAACTAACACTAGCTAACACTAACACTAGCTAGCTAAGTAGTTAGCACTACTACTGCCTGGAGGTGTTTTTTAAAGAGAAACCCTTCATTCTCACTAACTAACACTAGCTAGCTAAGTAGTTAGCACGACTACTGCCTGGAGGTGTTTTTTAAAGAGAAACTCTTCATTCTCACTAATTAACACTAGCTAGCTAAGTAGTTAGCACTACTACTGCCTGGAGGTTTTTTTTAAAGAGAAACCCTTCATTCTCACTAACTAACACTAGCTAACACTAACACTAGCTAGCTAAGTAGTTAGCACTACTACTGCCTGGAGGTGTTTTTTAAAGAGAAACTCTTAATTCTCACTAACTAACACTAGCTAACACTAACACTAGCTAGCTAAGTAGTTAGCACTACTACTGCCTGGAGGTGTTTTTTAAAGAGAAACGCTTCATTCTCACTAACTAACACTAGCTAACACTAACACTAGCTAGCTAAGTAGTTAGCACTACTACTGCCTGGAGGTGTTTTTTAAAGAGAAACTCTTCATTCTCACTAACTAACACTAGCTAACACTAACACTAGCTAGCTAAGTAGTTAGCACTACTACTGCCTGGAGGTGTTTTTTAAAGAGAAACTCTTCATTCTCACTAACTAACACTAGCTAACACTAACACTAGCTAGCTAAGTAGTTAGCACTACTACTGCCTGGAGGTGTTTTTTAAAGAGAAACTCTTCATTCTCACTAGCTAACACTAACACTAGCTAGCTAAGTAGTTAGCACTACTACTGCCTGGAGGTGTTTTTTAAAGAGAAACTCTTCATTCTCGCTAACTAACACTAGCTAGCTAAGTAGTTAGCACTACTACTGAGTGGCTCCAGAGTGGCGCAGTGGTCTAAGGCACTGCATCTCAGTGCTAGAGGCGTCACTACAGACCCTGGTTTGATTCCAGGCTGTGTCACAACTGTGCCGTGATTAGGAGTCTTATGCACTGAACCATCCCACCATAGTGGACTACTCCGTGGTGGGAAAAGGACCTAATTGTCATACTTGAGTAAAAGTAAAGATACCTTTTAGAAAATTGACTCAAGTAAAATTGAAAGTACCAAGGGTAAAATACAATTTGACTAAACGTTTTAAAGTATTTGGTTTTAAATATTCTTAAGTATCGAGAAAAAAAAAGTAAAGTATATAAATCATTTCAAATGTCTTATATTAAGCAAACCAGATGGCAGGAATTACCCTAAATTGTGAGAGAATTAAAGCAGAAGTGGTTAAAAAGTGAGGGATGAAATAAAGAGAAGTGAAACGTCCGTTTTCAGGTGAAACTACGCAGGGAGAAAAGAGTCCAATGTGTCAATGTCTGGTTGTTATTAGTTATCCTTATGCCTCCTCAGGGAGAAACGAGTCCAATGTGTCAATGTCTGGTTGTTATTAGTTATCCTTATGACTCCTCAGGGAGAAACGAGTCCAATGTCTGGTTGTTATTAGTTATCCTTATGCCTCCTCAGGGAGAAACGAGTCCAATGTCTGGTTGTTATTAGTTATCCTTATGCCTCCTCAGGGAGAAACGAGTCCAATGTGTCAATGTCTGGTTGTTATTAGTTATCCTTATGACTCCTCAGGGAGAAACGAGTCCAATGTCTGGTTGTTATTAGTTATCCTTATGTCTCCTCAGGGAGAAACGAGTCCAATGTCTGGTTGTTATTAGTTATCCTTATGTCTCCTCAGGGAGAAACGAGTCCAATGTCTGGTTGTTATTAGTTATCCTTATGACTCCTCAGGGAGAAACGAGTCCAATGTCTGGTTGTTATTAGTTATCCTTATGACTCCTCAGGGAGAAAAGAGTCCAATGTGTCAATGTCTGGTTGTTATTAGTTATCCTTTTGCCTCCTCAGGGAGAAACGAGTCCAATGTCTGGTTGTTATTAGTTATCCCTATGACTCCTCAGGGAGAAACGAGTCCAATGTCTGGTTGTTATTAGTTATCCTTATGACTCCTCAGGGAGAAACGAGTCCAATGTCTGGTTGTTATTAGTTATCCTTATGACTCCTCAGGGAGAAACGAGTCCAATGTCTGGTTGTTATTAGTTATCCTTATGACTCCTCAGGGAGAAACGAGTCCAATGTGTCAATGTCTGGTTGTTATTAGTTATCCTTATGACTCCTCAGGGAGAAACGAGTCCAATGTCTGGTTGTTATTAGTTATCCTTATGACTCCTCAGGGAGAAACGAGTCCAATGTGTCAATGTCTGGTTGTTATTAGTTATCCTTATGACTCCTCAGGGAGAAACGAGTCCAATGTCTGGTTGTTATTAGTTATCCTTATGACTCCTCAGGGAGAAAAGAGTCCAATGTGCCAATGTCTGGTTGTTATTAGTTATCCTTATGACTCCTCAGGGAGAAACGAGTCCAATGTCTGGTTGTTATTAGTTATCCTTAGGACTCCTCAGGGAGAAACGAGTCCAATGTCTGGTTGTTATTAGTTATCCTTATGACTCCTCAGGGAGAAAAGAGTCCAATGTATCAATGTCTGGTTGTTATTAGTTATCCTTATGACTCCTCAGGGAGAAACGAGTCCAATGTCTGGTTGTTATTAGTTATCCTTATGACTCCTCAGGGAGAAAAGAGTCCAATGTATCAATGTCTGGTTGTTATTAGTTATCCTTATGACTCCTCAGGGAGAAACGAGTCCAATGTCTGGTTGTTATTAGTTATCCTTTTGCCTCCTCAGGGAGAAACGAGTCCAATGTCTGGTTGTTATTAGTTATCCCTATGACTCCTCAGGGAGAAACGAGTCCAATGTCTGGTTGTTATTAGTTATCCTTATGACTCCTCAGGGAGAAACGAGTCCAATGTCTGGTTGTTATTAGTTATCCTTATGACTCCTCAGGGAGAAACGAGTCCAATGTCTGGTTGTTATTAGTTATCCTTATGACTCCTCAGGGAGAAACGAGTCCAATGTGTCAATGTCTGGTTGTTATTAGTTATCCTTATGACTCCTCAGGGAGAAACGAGTCCAATGTCTGGTTGTTATTAGTTATCCTTATGACTCCTCAGGGAGAAACGAGTCCAATGTGTCAATGTCTGGTTGTTATTAGTTATCCTTATGACTCCTCAGGGAGAAACGAGTCCAATGTCTGGTTGTTATTAGTTATCCTTATGACTCCTCAGGGAGAAAAGAGTCCAATGTGCCAATGTCTGGTTGTTATTAGTTATCCTTAGGACTCCTCAGGGAGAAACGAGTCCAATGTCTGGTTGTTATTAGTTATCCTTATGACTCCTCAGGGAGAAAAGAGTCCAATGTATCAATGTCTGGTTGTTATTAGTTATCCTTATGACTCCTCAGGGAGAAACGAGTCCAATGTCTGGTTGTTATTAGTTATCCTTATGACTCCTCAGGAGAAAAGAGTCCAATGTATCAATGTCTGGTTGTTATTAGTTATCCTTATGACTCCTCAGGGAGAAACGAGTCCAATGTCTGGTTGTTATTAGTTATCCTTATGACTCCTCAGGGAGAAAAGAGTCCAATGTATCAATGTCTGGTTGTTATTAGTTATCCTTATGACTCCTCAGGGAGAAACGAGTCCAATGTGTGGTTGTTATTAGTTATCCTTATGACTCCTCAGGGAGAAACGAGTCCAATGTCTGGTTGTTATTAGTTATCCTTATGTCTCCTCAGGGAGAAACGAGTCCAATGTCTGGTTGTTATTAGTTATCCTTATGACACCTCAGGGAGAAACGAGTCCAATGTGCCAATGTCTGGTTGTTATTAGTTATCCTTATGCCTCCTCAGGGAGAAACGAGTCCAATGTCTGGTTGTTATTAGTTATCCTTATGACTCCTCAGGGAGAAACGAGTCCAATGTCTGGTTGTTATTAGTTATCCTTATGACTCCTCAGGGAGAAACGAGTCCAATGTCTGGTTGTTATTAGTTATCCTTATGCCTCCTCAGGGAGAAACAAGTCCAATGTCTGGTTGTTATTAGTTGTCCTTATGTCTCCTCAGGGAAAAAAGAGTCCAATGTGTCAATGTCTGGTTGTAATTAGTTATCCTTATGACTCCTCAGGGAGAAAAGAGTCCAATGTGTCAATGTCTGGTTGTTATTAGTTATCCTTTTGCCTCCTCAGGGAGAAACGAGTCCAATGTCTGGTTGTTATTAGTTATCCTTATGACTCCTCAGGGAGAAACGAGTCCAATGTCTGGTTGTTATTAGTTATCCTTATGTCTCCTCAGGGAGAAACGAGTCCAATGTGTCAATGTCTGGTTGTTATTAGTTATCCTTATGACTCCTCAGGGAGAAACGAGTCCAATGTCTGGTTGTTATTAGTTATCCTTATGTCTCCTCAGGGAGAAACGAGTCCAATGTCTGGTTGTTATTAGTTATCCTTATGACTCCTCAGGGAGAAAAGAGTCCAATGTGTCAATGTCTGGTTGTTATTAGTTATCCTTTTGCCTCCTCAGGGAGAAACGAGTCCAATGTCTGGTTGTTATTAGTTATCGTTATGACTCCTCAGGGAGAAACGAGTCCAATGTCTGGTTGTTATTAGTTATCCTTAGGACTCCTCAGGGAGAAACAAGTCCAATGTCTGGTTGTTATTAGTTATCCTTAGGACTCCTCAGGGAGAAACGAGTCCAATGTCTGGTTGTTATTAGTTATCCTTAGGACTCCTCAGGGAGAAACGAGTCCAATGTCTGGTTGTTATTAGTTATCCTTATGACTCCTCAGGGAGAAAAGAGTCCAATGTGTCAATGTCTGGTTGTTATTAGTTATCCTTTTGCCTCCTCAGGGAGAAACGAGTCCAATGTCTGGTTGTTATTAGTTATCCCTATGACTCCTCAGGGAGAAACGAGTCCAATGTCTGGTTGTTATTAGTTATCCTTATGACTCCTCAGGGAGAAACGAGTCCAATGTCTGGTTGTTATTAGTTATCCTTATGACTCCTCAGGGAGAAACGAGTCCAATGTCTGGTTGTTATTAGTTATCCTTATGACTCCTCAGGGAGAAAAGAGTCCAATGTGTCAATGTCTGGTTGTTATTAGTTATCCTTTTGCCTCCTCAGGGAGAAACGAGTCCAATGTCTGGTTGTTATTAGTTATCCCTATGACTCCTCAGGGAGAAACGAGTCCAATGTCTGGTTGTTATTAGTTATCCTTATGACTCCTCAGGGAGAAACGAGTCCAATGTCTGGTTGTTATTAGTTATCCTTATGACTCCTCAGGGAGAAACGAGTCCAATGTCTGGTTGTTATTAGTTATCCTTATGACTCCTCAGGGAGAAACGAGTCCAATGTGTCAATGTCTGGTTGTTATTAGTTATCCTTATGACTCCTCAGGGAGAAACGAGTCCAATGTCTGGTTGTTATTAGTTATCCTTATGACTCCTCAGGGAGAAACGAGTCCAATGTGTCAATGTCTGGTTGTTATTAGTTATCCTTATGACTCCTCAGGGAGAAACGAGTCCAATGTCTGGTTGTTATTAGTTATCCTTATGCCTCCTCAGGGAGAAACGAGTCCAATGTCTGGTTGTTATTAGTTATCCTTATGACTCCTCAGGGAGAAAAGAGTCCAATGTGCCAATGTCTGGTTGTTATTAGTTATCCTTATGACTCCTCAGGGAGAAACGAGTCCAATGTCTGGTTGTTATTAGTTATCCTTAGGACTCCTCAGGGAGAAACGAGTCCAATGTCTGGTTGTTATTAGTTATCCTTATGACTCCTCAGGGAGAAAAGAGTCCAATGTATCAATGTCTGGTTGTTATTAGTTATCCTTATGACTCCTCAGGGAGAAACGAGTCCAATGTCTGGTTGTTATTAGTTATCCTTATGACTCCTCAGGGAGAAAAGAGTCCAATGTATCAATGTCTGGTTGTTATTAGTTATCCTTATGACTCCTCAGGGAGAAACGAGTCCAATGTCTGGTTGTTATTAGTTATCCTTATGACTCCTCAGGGAGAAAAGAGTCCAATGTATCAATGTCTGGTTGTTATTAGTTATCCTTATGACTCCTCAGGGAGAAACGAGTCCAATGTGTGGTTGTTATTAGTTATCCTTATGACTCCTCAGGGAGAAACGAGTCCAATGTCTGGTTGTTATTAGTTATCCTTATGTCTCCTCAGGGAGAAACGAGTCCAATGTCTGGTTGTTATTAGTTATCCTTATGACACCTCAGGGAGAAACGAGTCCAATGTGCCAATGTCTGGTTGTTATTAGTTATCCTTATGCCTCCTCAGGGAGAAACGAGTCCAATGTCTGGTTGTTATTAGTTATCCTTATGACTCCTCAGGGAGAAACAAGTCCAATGTCTGGTTGTTATTAGTTGTCCTTATGTCTCCTCAGGGAAAAAAGAGTCCAATGTGTCAATGTCTGGTTGTAATTAGTTATCCTTATGACTCCTCAGGGAGAAAAGAGTCCAATGTGTCAATGTCTGGTTGTTATTAGTTATCCTTTTGCCTCCTCAGGGAGAAACGAGTCCAATGTCTGGTTGTTATTAGTTATCCTTATGACTCCTCAGGGAGAAACGAGTCCAATGTCTGGTTGTTATTAGTTATCATTATGTCTCCTCAGGGAGAAACGAGTCCAATGTGTCAATGTCTGGTTGTTATTAGTTATCCTTATGACTCCTCAGGGAGAAACGAGTCCAATGTCTGGTTGTTATTAGTTATCCTTATGTCTCCTCAGGGAGAAACGAGTCCAATGTCTGGTTGTTATTAGTTATCCTTATGACTCCTCAGGGAGAAAAGAGTCCAATGTGTCAATGTCTGGTTGTTATTAGTTATCCTTTTGCCTCCTCAGGGAGAAACGAGTCCAATGTCTGGTTGTTATTAGTTATCGTTATGACTCCTCAGGGAGAAACGAGTCCAATGTCTGGTTGTTATTAGTTATCCTTAGGACTCCTCAGGGAGAAACAAGTCCAATGTCTGGTTGTTATTAGTTATCCTTAGGACTCCTCAGGGAGAAACGAGTCCAATGTCTGGTTGTTATTAGTTATCCTTAGGACTCCTCAGGGAGAAACGAGTCCAATGTCTGGTTGTTATTAGTTATCCTTCTGTCTCCTCAGGGAGAAAAGAGTCCAATGTGTCAATGTCTGGTTGTTATTAGTTATCCTTATGACTCCTCATGTATCCTTATGACTCCTCATGTATCCTTATGCCTCCTAATGTATCCTTATGACTTCTTATGCCTCCTCATGTATCCTTATGACTTCTTATGCTTCCTCATGTATCCTTATGACTTCTTATGTATCCTTATGCCTCCTCATGTATCCTTATGACTTCTTATGCTTCCTCATGTATCCTTATGACTTCTTATGCCTCCTCATGTATCCTTATGACTTCTTATGCTTCCTCATGTATCCTTATGACTTCTTATGTATCCTTATGCCTCCTCATGTATCCTTATGACTTCTTATGCTTCCTTGTGTATCCTTATGACTTCTTATGCTTCCTCATGTATCCTTATGACTTCTTATGACTCCTCATTTATCCTTATGACTCCTCATTTATCCTTATGACTCCTCATGTATCCTTATGACGTCTTGGCCTGTGTCCCAAATGGAAAAAATTTCCCCATGAGTTGTTATGTGCCTTATGAGTTGTTATGTGTCCGTTATAAGTTGTTATATGCCTTATGAGTTGTTATGTGCCCTTAGGAGTTGTTATGTGCCCTCGTGAGTTGTTTTGTGCCCTTAAGAGTTGTTATGTGCCCTCATGAGTTGTCATGTGCCCTTAGGAGTTGTTATGTGCCCTTAGGAGTTGTTATGTGCCCTCATGAGTTGTTATGTGCCCTTAGGAGTTGTTATGTGCCCTCATGAGTTGTTATGTGCCCTCATGAGTTGTTATGTGCCCTCATTGGTTGTTATGTGCCCTCATGAGTTGTTATGGGCCCTTAGGAGTTGTTATGTGCCCTCATGAGTTGTTATGTGCCCTTAGGAGTTGTTATGTGCCCTCATGAGTTGTTATGTGCCCTCATGAGTTGTTATGTGCCCTCATTGGTTGTTATGTGCCCTCATGAGTTGTTATGTGCCCTTAGGAATTGTTATGTGCCCTCATGAGTTGTTATGTGCCCTTAGGAGTTGTTATGTGCCCTTAGGAGTTGTTATGTGCCCTCATGAGTTGTTATGTGCCCTTATTAGTTGTTATGTGCCCTTATGAGTTGTTATGTGCCCTTATCAGTTGGTATGTGCCCTCATGAGTTGTCATATGCCCTCATGAGTTGTTATGTGCCCTTATGAGTTGTTATGTGCCCTCATGAGTTGTTATGTGCCCTTATGAGTTGTCATGTGTCCTTAGGAGTTGTTATGTGTCCTCATGTGAACAGTGGTGAGAATGTGCCCAGTCCTCCAATCCTCTCTGGCCCCTCTCTCACAGAGACCTTGGCATGGATACCACTATCAGTGTGACCTGAATAGAAATGCACTGCCCTCACTTGTTAAGTTAATAGTAAATATTAATCTAACCAAACCCTGATTGCATCACAGGCTTTTTACCAACAATCCCTTATCGGTTCCTAGAAAGAGATAGAGGGGTGATTAGGATGACCTTGCCGTGACAGGGAATTGGAAAGTACATATAGAAAATGAAATTAGAAGATTAGTATTACATCGTCGCGTCTCTGTTGAAATAAGAGACGTTTGTACTTCAGGGGTTTTGTCTCCCAAATGGCACCCTGTTCCCTTTATAGTGCGCTACTTTGTACCAGGTCCCATGGTCAGAAGTAGTGCACTACTTTGTACCAGGTCCCATGGTCAGAAGTAGTGCACTACTTTGTACCAGGTCCCATGGTCAGAAGTAGTGCACTACTTTGTACCAGGTCCCATGGTCAGAAGTAGTTCACTATAAAGGGAATCAGGTGCCATTTGGGATGCAGCCAAACAGTGAGTTTGATCTCCTGTGTACCAGCCTCTGTTCCCAGTACACTGAGCTCTCTAGCCAGTCAGCACACTGTGGGAGTGTGTCAATGCTCTCAGTTCTCTAGTCAGTCTGTACACTGTGGGAGTGTGTCAATACTCTCAATTCTAACACTACTCTCAGTACATCCATGACCAACCATCCAATCTAACAATACAGTCAATAGATCCATGACCAACCATCCAATCTAACACTACAGTCAATAGATCCATGACCAACCATCCAATCTAACACTACTGTCAATACATCCATGACCAACCATCCAGTCTAACACTACTCTCAGTACATCCATGACCAACCATCCAATCTAACACTACTGTCAGTACATCCATGACCAACCATCCAATCTAACACTACAGTCAATAGATCCATGACCAACCATCCAATCTAACACTACTGTCAATACATCCATGACCAACCATCCAGTCTAACACTACTCTCAGTACATCCATGACCAACCATCCAATCTAACACTACTGTCAGTACATCCATCCATGACCAACCATCCAATCTAACACTACAGTCAATAGATCCATGACCAACCATCCAATCTAACACTACTCTCAGTACATCCATGACCAACCATCCAGTCTAACACTACTGTCAATACATCCATGACCAACCATCCAGTCTAACACTACTGTCAGTACATCCATGACCAACCATCCAATCTAACACTACTGTCAATACATCCATGACCAACCATCCAATCTAACACTACTGTCAATACATCCATGACCAACCATCCAATCTAACACTACTGTCAATACATCCATGACCAACCATCCAATCTAACACTACTGTCAATACATCCATGACCAACCATCCAATCTAACACTACTGTCAATACATCCATGACCAACCATCCAATCTAACACTACTGTCAATACATCCATGACCAACCATCCAATCTAACACTACTGTCAATACATCCATGACCAACCATCCAATCTAACACTACTGTCAATACATCCATGACCAACCATCCAGTCTAACACTACTGTCAATACATCCATGACCAACCATCCAATCTAACACTACTGTCAATACATCCATGACCAACCATCCAATCTAACACTACTGTCAATACATCCATGACCAACCATCCAATCTAACACTAACACTACTGTCAATACATCCATGACCAACCATCCAATCTAACACTACTGTCAGTACATCCATGACCAATCATCCAATCTAACACTACTGTCAATACATCCATGACCAACCATCCAATCTAACACTACTGTCAATACATCCATGACCAACCATCCAATCTAACACTACTGTCAATACATCCATGACCAACCATCCAATCTAACACTACTGTCAATACATCCATGACCAACCATCCAATCTAACACTACTGTCAATACATCCATGACCAACCATGCAGTCTAACGCCACGAGGGCAGAGGTGAGCATTATTACCTGAGTATTATAGAGTGTATAAACATAATGATTTTAAACACCCTCCTTCTGTCACCACCACCTCTCTCCCGTCCCCCGCCACCTCTCTTCCATCACCACCACCTCTCTCTCGTCCCCTCATGACCTCTCTTCCATCACCACCACCTCTCTCTCGTCCCTCCACCTCTCTCCCGTCCCGCCACCTATCTTCCATCACCACCACCTCTCTTCTGTCACCGCCACCTCTCTTCCATCACCACCATCTCTCTCCCGTCCCGCCACCTCTCTCCTGTCCCCGCCACCTCTCTCCCGTCCCCACCACCTCTCTCCCGTCCCCACCACCTCTCTCTCGTCCCTCCACCTCTCTCATCACCACCACCTCTCTCCCGTCCCCACCACCTCTCTTCCATCACCACCACCTCCTCTCTCCCGTCCCCGCCACCTCTCTCCTGTCCCCACCACCTCTCTCCCGTCCCCGCCACCTCTCTCCTGTCCCCGCCCCTCTCTCCCGTCCCCACCCACCTCTCTCCCGTCCCCACCACCTCTCTCCCGTCCCCACCACCTCTCTCTCGTCCCCTCCACCTCTCTCTCGTCACCACCACCTCTCCCCGTCCCCGCCACCTCTCTCCGTCCCCGCCACCTCTCTCCCCGTCCCCGCCACCTCTCTCCCGTCCCCACCACCTCTCTCCCGTCCCCACCACCTCTCTCCCGTCCCCTCCACCTCTCTCCCGTCCCCTCCACCTCTCTCCCGTCCCCGCCACCTCTCTTCTGTCACCACCACCTCTCTCCCGTCCCCTCCACCTCTCTTCTGTCACCGCCACCTCTCTCCCAGTCACCGCCACCTCTCCCTGCAACCCAATGCTCCGTTAATTAAATCTGACCACTTTGCTGTGATAGCAGAAAGATTCCCCGGGTTTTGACAGAGGAGGACACAGACTTCTTTCAGAGTGACATTGGCAGGGTGCCTTGCCCCAGTACCATTCAGATGTAATATATTCCCACTCTATTCCAGGAACTAGACATGAAGATGAACTGCCAATGTGGCATGGAGGATCAACTTCATAGTCAGAACTAGTGGGAGACTTTTCTTCCCCGGGAGAAACTCCAGCCTCTAGTTGTAGTTGTAGCCAGTAACCAGGGCCCAGTTGTTCCTGGTGGTTTCATGTAGCCAGTAACCAGGGCCCAGTTGTTCCTGGTGGTTTCATGTAGCCAGTAACCAGGGCCCAGTTGTTCCTGGTGGTTTCATGTAGCCAGTAACCAGGGCCCAGTTGTTCCTGGTGGTTTCATGTAGCCAGTAACCAGGGCCCAGTTGTTCCTGCCCAGTTGTTCCTGGTGGTTTCATGTAGCCAGTAACCAGGGCCCAGTTGTTCCTGGTGGTTTCATGTAGCCAGTAACCAGGGCCCAGTTGTTCCTGGTGGTTTCATGTAGCCAGGAGACTATCATGTGACCTAGTGATAGACTGTAAGAAATGCCCAGGCCAGTCCTATCATGTGACCTAGTGATATACTGTAAGAAGGGCCCAGGCCAGTCCTATCATGTGACCTAGTGATATACTGTAAGAAGGGCCCAGGTATGTCCTCTGGCCTGCTCGCCTCCCTACCACTGAGGAAGTACAGTTCCCGCTCAGCCCAGTCAAAACTGTTCGCTGCTCTGGCCCCCCAATGGTGGAACAAACTCCCTCACGACGCCAGGACAGCGGAGTCAATCACCACCTTCCGGAGACACCTGAAACCCCACCTCTTTAAGGAATACCTAGGATAGGATAAAGTAATCCCTCTCACCCCCCATAAAAGATTTAGATGCACTACTGTTCCACTGGATGTCATAAGGTGAATGCACCAATTTGTAAGTCGCTCTGGATAAGAGCGTCTGCTAAATGACTTAAATGTAAATGTAAATGTCCTATCATGTGGCCTAGTGATATACTCTAAGAAGGGCCCAGGCCAGTCCTATCATGTGACCTAGTGATATACTCTAAGAAGGGCCCAGGTATGTCCTATCATGTGACCTAGTGATATACTCTAAGAAGGGCCCAGGTATGTCCTATCATGTGACCTAGTGATATACTGTAAGAAATGCCCAGGCCAGTCCTATCATGTGACCTAGTGATATACTGTAAGAAGGGCCCAGGCCAGTCCTATCATGTGACCTAGTGATAGACTGTAAGAAGGGCCCAGGCTAGTCCTATCATGTGACCTAGTGATAGACTGTAAGAAGGGCCCAGGTATGTCCTATCATGTTACCTAGTGATATACTGTAAGAAGGGCCCAGGTATGTCCTATCATGTGACCTAGTGATATACTGTAAGAAGGGCCCAGGCCAGTCCTATCATGTGACCTTGTGATATACTGTAAGAAGGGCCCAGGTATGTCCTATCATGACTGGCAGCCATGTTACCATACAGATAACTATTAATGTGTCCCAAATGGCACCCTATTCCCTACATTGAGCACTACTACAGGGGCCCAGAGTAAGGATTTAGGGCCCCATTTGGGACGCATCCATAGTTGTCTGTTGTCATGGTGATGAAACCGGCGTGAATGGAACCATACAGTGCCTTGCGAAAGTATTCGGCCCCCTTGAACTTTGCGACCTTTTGCCACATTTCAGGCTTCAAACATAAAGATATAAAATTGTATTTTTTTGTGAAGAATCAACAACAAGTGGGACACAATCATGAAGTGGAACGACATTTATTGGATATTTCAAACTTTTTTAACAAATCAAAAACTGAAAAATTGGGCGTGCAAAGTTCAAGGGGGCCGAATACTTTCGCAAGGCACTGTAGTGGGAGCTGTAGGTGGCTATGAATTACTGTGCAAATTAAACTATCATCCAGAAGAAGACACTGCCAACATTAACATGTTGATTTATCATATTTATCACTATTGTCCAAAAAAAAGACATGTGAAAAATAAAAATGCTAATTTATGAATTTAATTTACTAAATGTAAACTTCACAAATCCATGTGTACAAGTTAAGGACGACATAACATTATATCGTATATTTTGTTTTGCATATTTGCATAGAACACAGTCGTCACAAAATAATAATCATCTAGAGAGTAAAAAAATAAATAACCTCATAAAAATAAAAAAGTAAGATGGAGCCGAGAGACACATCAGACCAGACCAGGGACAACTGTACGTTTCTGGTATTATGTACATTAATGTCAGCAGGGAAGTGTACAGCTGGGATACCTCAACATAGTGACTGTAGTATATATAGTAGCTGTGGTATATACTGTACGTTAATGTCAGCAGCATAGTGACTGTAGTATATATAGTAGCTGTGGTATATACTGTACATTAATGTCAGCAGCATAGTGACTGTAGTATATATAGTAGCTGTGGTATATACTGTACGTTAATGTCAGCAGGGAACTGTACAGCTGGGATACCTCAACATAGTGACTGTAGTATATATAGTAGCTGTGGTATATACTGTACATTAATGTCAGCAGGGAAGTGTACAGCTGGGATACCTCAACATAGTGACTGTAGTATATATAGTAGCTGTGGTATATACTGTACATTAATGTCAGCAGGGAAGTGTACAGCTGGGATACCTCAACATAGTGACTGTAGTATATATAGTAGCTGTGGTATATACTGTACGTTAATGTCAGCAGGGAAGTGTACAGCTGGGATACCTCAACATAGTGACTGTAGTATATATAGTAGCTGTGGTATATACTGTACGTTAATGTCAGCAGGGAAGTGTACAGCTGGGATACCTCAACATAGTGACTGTAGTATATATAGTAGCTGTGGTATATACTGTACATTAATGTCAGCAGGGAACTGTACAGCTGGGATACCTCAACATAGTGACTGTAGTATATATAGTAGCTGTGGTATATACTGTACATTAATGTCAGCAGGGAACTGTACAGCTGGGATACCACAACATAGTGACTGTAGTATATATAGTAGCTGTGGTATATACTGTACATTAATGTCAGCAGGGAACTGTACAGCTGGGATACCTCAACATAGTGACTGTAGTATATATAGTAGCTGTGGTATATACTGTATGTTAATGTCAGCAGGGAACTGTACAGCTGGGATACCTCAACATAGTGACTGTAGTATATATAGTAGCTGTGGTATATACTGTACATTAATGTCAGCAGGGAACTGTACAGCTGGGATACCTCAACATAGTGACTGTAGTATATATAGTAGCTGTGGTACATACTGTACATTAATGTCAGCAGGGAACTGTACAGCTGGGATACCTCAACATAGTGACTGTAGTATATATAGTAGCTGTGGTATATACTGTACGTTAATGTCAGCAGGGAACTGTACAGCTGGGATACCTCAACATAGTGACTGTAGTATATATAGTAGCTGTGGTATATACTGTACATTAATGTCAGCAGCATAGTGACTGTAGTATATATAGTAGCTGTGGTATATACTGTACATTAATGTCAGCAGGGAACTGTACAGCTGGGATACCTCAACATAGTGACTGTAGTATATATAGTAGCTGTGGTATATACTGTACATTAATGTCAGCAGGGAACTGTACAGCTGGGATACCTCAACATAGTGACTGTAGTATATATAGTAGCTGTGGTATATACTGTACATTAATGTCAGCAGGGAAGTGTACAGCTGGGATACCTCAACATAGTGACTGTAGTATATATAGTAGCTGTGGTATATACTGTACATTAATGTCAGCAGGGAACTGTACAGCTGGGATACCTCAACATAGTGACTGTAGTATATATAGTAGCTGTGGTATATACTGTACATTAATGTCAGCAGGGAAGTGTACAGCTGGGATACCTCAACATAGTGACTGTAGTATATATAGTAGCTGTGGTATATACTGTACGTTAATGTCAGCAGGGAACTGTACAGCTGGGATACCTCAACATAGTGACTGTAGTATATATAGTAGCTGTGGTATATACTGTACGTTAATGTCAGCAGGGAACTGTACAGCTGGGATACCTCAACATAGTGACTGTAGTATATATAGTAGCTGTGGTATATACTGTACGTTAATGTCAGCAGGGAACTGTACAGCTGGGATACCTCAACATAGTGACTGTAGTATATATAGTAGCTGTGGTATATAATGTACGTTAATGTCAGCAGGGAACTGTACAGCTGGGATACCTCAACATAGTGACTGTAGTATATATAGTAGCTGTGGTATATACTGTACGTTAATGTCAGCAGGGAACTGTACAGCTGGGATACCTCAACATAGTGACTGTAGTATATATAGTAGCTGTGGTATATACTGTACGTTAATGTCAGCAGGGAAGTGTACAGCTGGGATACCTCAACATAGTGACTGTAGTATATATAGTAGCTGTGGTATATACTGTACATTAATGTCAGCAGGGAACTGTACAGCTGGGATACCTCAACATAGTGACTGTAGTATATATAGTAGCTGTGGTATATACTGTACATTAATGTCAGCAGGGAACTGTACAGCTGGGATACCTCAACATAGTGACTGTAGTATATATAGTAGCTGTGGTACATACTGTACGTTAATGTCAGCAGGGAACTGTACAGCTGGGATACCTCAACATAGTGACTGTAGTATATATAGTAGCTGTGGTATATACTGTACATTAATGTCAGCAGGGAACTGTACAGCTGGGATACCTCAACATAGTGACTGTAGTATATATAGTAGCTGTGGTATATACTGTACATTAATGTCAGCAGGGAACTGTACAGCTGGGATACCTCAACATAGTGACTGTAGTATATATAGTAGCTGTGGTATATACTGTACATTAATGTCAGCAGGGAACTGTACAGCTGGGATACCTCAACATAGTGACTGTAGTATATATAGTAGCTGTGGTACATACTGTACGTTAATGTCAGCAGGGAACTGTACAGCTGGGATACCTCAACATAGTGACTGTAGTATATATAGTAGCTGTGGTATATACTGTACATTAATGTCAGCAGGGAACTGTACAGCTGGGATACCTCAACATAGTGACTGTAGTATATATAGTAGCTGTGGTATATACTGTACATTAATGTCAGCAGGGAAGTGTACAGCTGGGATACCTCAACATAGTGACTGTAGTATATATAGTAGCTGTGGTACATACTGTACGTTAATGTCAGCAGGGAACTGTACAGCTGGGATACCTCAACATAGTGACTGTAGTATATATAGTAGCTGTGGTATATACTGTACATTAATGTCAGCAGGAACTGTACAGCTGGGATACCTCAACATAGTGACTGTAGTATATATAGTAGCTGTGGTACATACTGTACATTAATGTCAGCAGGGAACTGTACAGCTGGGATACCTCAACATAGTGACTGTAGTATATATAGTAGCTGTGGTATATACTGTACGTTAATGTCAGCAGGGAACTGTACAGCTGGGATACCTCAACATAGTGACTGTAGTATATATAGTAGCTGTGGTATATACTGTACATTAATGTCAGCAGCATAGTGACTGTAGTATATATAGTAGCTGTGGTACATACTGTACGTTAATGTCAGCAGGGAACTGTACAGCTGGGATACCTCAACATAGTGACTGTAGTATATATAGTAGCTGTGGTATATACTGTACATTAATGTCAGCAGGGAACTGTACAGCTGGGATACCTCAACATAGTGACTGTAGTATATATAGTAGCTGTGGTATATACTGTACATTAATGTCAGCAGGGAACTGTACAGCTGGGATACCTCAACATAGTGACTGTAGTATATATAGTAGCTGTGGTATATACTGTACATTAATGTCAGCAGGGAACTGTACAGCTGGGATACCTCAACATAGTGACTGTAGTATATATAGTAGCTGTGGTATATACTGTACGTTAATGTCAGCAGGGAACTGTACAGCTGGGATACCTCAACATAGTGACTGTAGTATATATAGTAGCTGTGGTATATACTGTACGTTAATGTCAGCAGGGAACTGTACAGCTGGGATACCTCAACATAGTGACTGTAGTATATATAGTAGCTGTGGTATATACTGTACGTTAATGTCAGCAGGGAACTGTACAGCTGGGATACCTCAACATAGTGACTGTAGTATATATAGTAGCTGTGGTATATACTGTACGTTAATGTCAGCAGGGAAGTGTACAGCTGGGATACCTCAACATAGTGACTGTAGTATATATAGTAGCTGTGGTATATACTGTAAGAATGTCAGCAGGGAACTGTACAGCTGGGATACCTCAACATAGTGACTGTAGTATATATAGTAGCTGTGGTATATACTGTACGTTAATGTCAGCAGGGAACTGTACAGCTGGGATACCTCAACATAGTGACTGTAGTATATATAGTAGCTGTGGTATATACTGCCCGTTAATGTCAGCAGGGAACTGTACAGCTGGGATACCTCAACATAGTGACTGTAGTATATATAGTAGCTGTGGTATATACTGTATTAATGTCAGCAGGAACTGTACAGCTGGGATACCTCAACATAGTGACTGTAGTATATATAGTAGCTGTGGTACATACTGTACGTTAATGTCAGCAGGGAACTGTACAGCTGGGATACCTCAACATAGTGACTGTAGTATATATAGTAGCTGTGGTATATACTGTACGTTAATGTCAGCAGGGAACTGTACAGCTGGGATACCTCAACATAGTGACTGTAGTATATATAGTAGCTGTGGTACATACTGTACATTAATGTCAGCAGGGAACTGTACAGCTGGGATACCTCAACATAGTGACTGTAGTATATATAGTAGCTGTGGTATATACTGTACATTAATGTCAGCAGGGAAGTGTACAGCTGGGATACCTCAACATAGTGACTGTAGTATATATAGTAGCTGTGGTATATACTGTACATTAATGTCAGCAGCATAGTGACTGTAGTATATATAGTAGCTGTGGTACATACTGTACGTTAATGTCAGCAGGGAACTGTACAGCTGGGATACCTCAACATAGTGACTGTAGTATATATAGTAGCTGTGGTATATACTGTACGTTAATGTCAGCAGGGAAGTGTACAGCTGGGATACCTCAACATAGTGACTGTAGTATATATAGTAGCTGTGGTATATACTGTACATTAATGTCAGCAGGGAACTGTACAGCTGGGATACCTCAACATAGTGACTGTAGTATATATAGTAGCTGTGGTATATACTGTACATTAATGTCAGCAGGGAACTGTACAGCTGGGATACCTCAACATAGTGACTGTAGTATATATAGTAGCTGTGGTATATACTGTACGTTAATGTCAGCAGGGAACTGTACAGCTGGGATACCTCAACATAGTGACTGTAGTATATATAGTAGCTGTGGTATATACTGTACATTAATGTCAGCAGGGAAGTGTACAGCTGGGATACCTCAACATAGTGACTGTAGTATATATAGTAGCTGTGGTATATACTGTACATTAATGTCAGCAGGGAAGTGTACAGCTGGGATACCTCAACATAGTGACTGTAGTATATATAGTAGCTGTGGTATATACTGTACATTAATGTCAGCAGGGAACTGTACAGCTGGGATACCTCAACATAGTGACTGTAGTATATATAGTAGCTGTGGTATATACTGTATGTTAATGTCAGCAGGGAACTGTACAGCTGGGATACCTCAACATAGTGACTGTAGTATATATAGTAGCTGTGGTATATACTGTACATTAATGTCAGCAGGGAACTGTACAGCTGGGATACCTCAACATAGTGACTGTAGTATATATAGTAGCTGTGGTATATACTGTACATTAATGTCAGCAGGGAACTGTACAGCTGGGATACCTCAACATAGTGACTGTAGTATATATAGTAGCTGTGGTACATACTGTACATTAATGTCAGCAGGGAAGTGTACAGCTGGGATACCTCAACATAGTGACTGTAGTATATATAGTAGCTGTGGTATATACTGTACGTTAATGTCAGCAGGGAACTGTACAGCTGGGATACCTCAACATAGTGACTGTAGTATATATAGTAGCTGTGGTATATACTGTACATTAATGTCAGCAGCATAGTGACTGTAGTATATATAGTAGCTGTGGTACATACTGTACGTTAATGTCAGCAGGGAACTGTACAGCTGGGATACCTCAACATAGTGACTGTAGTATATATAGTAGCTGTGGTATATACTGTACATTAATGTCAGCAGCATAGTGACTGTAGTATATATAGTAGCTGTGGTACATACTGCGTTAATGTCAGCAGGAACTGTACAGCTGGGATACCTCAACATAGTGACTGTAGTATATATAGTAGCTGTGGTATATACTGTACGTTAATGTCAGCAGGGAAGTGTACAGCTGGGATACCTCAACATAGTGACTGTAGTATATATAGTAGCTGTGGTATATACTGTACATTAATGTCAGCAGGGAACTGTACAGCTGGGATACCTCAACATAGTGACTGTAGTATATATAGTAGCTGTGGTATATACTGTACATTAATGTCAGCAGGGAACTGTACAGCTGGGATACCTCAACATAGTGACTGTAGTATATATAGTAGCTGTGGTATATACTGTACATTAATGTCAGCAGGGAACTGTACAGCTGGGATACCTCAACATAGTGACTGTAGTATATATAGTAGCTGTGGTATATACTGTACGTTAATGTCAGCAGGGAACTGTACAGCTGGGATACCTCAACATAGTGACTGTAGTATATATAGTAGCTGTGGTATATACTGTACATTAATGTCAGCAGGGAAGTGTACAGCTGGGATACCTCAACATAGTGACTGTAGTATATATAGTAGCTGTGGTATATACTGTACATTAATGTCAGCAGGGAAGTGTACAGCTGGGATACCTCAACATAGTGACTGTAGTATATATAGTAGCTGTGGTATATACTGTACATTAATGTCAGCAGGGAACTGTACAGCTGGGATACCTCAACATAGTGACTGTAGTATATATAGTATATATACTGTACATTAATGTCAGCAGCATAGTGACTGTAGTATATATAGTAGCTGTGGTAATACTGTCGTTAATGTCAGCAGGGAACTGTACAGCTGGGATACCTCAACATAGTGACTGTAGTATATATAGTAGCTGTGGTATATACTGTACGTTAATGTCAGCAGGGAAGTGTACAGCTGGGATACCTCAACATAGTGACTGTAGTATATATAGTAGCTGTGGTATATACTGTACATTAATGTCAGCAGGGAACTGTACAGCTGGGATACCTCAACATAGTGACTGTAGTATATATAGTAGCTGTGGTATATACTGTACATTAATGTCAGCAGGGAACTGTACAGCTGGGATACCTCAACATAGTGACTGTAGTATATATAGTAGCTGTGGTATATACTGTACATTAATGTCAGCAGGGAACTGTACAGCTGGGATACCTCAACATAGTGACTGTAGTATATATAGTAGCTGTGGTACATACTGTACGTTAATGTCAGCAGGGAACTGTACAGCTGGGATACCTCAACATAGTGACTGTAGTATATATAGTAGCTGTGGTATATACTGTACGTTAATGTCAGCAGGGAACTGTACAGCTGGGATACCTCAACATAGTGACTGTAGTATATATAGTAGCTGTGGTATATACTGTACATTAATGTCAGCAGGGAAGTGTACAGCTGGGATACCTCAACATAGTGACTGTAGTATATATAGTAGCTGTGGTATATACTGTACATTAATGTCAGCAGGGAAGTGTACAGCTGGGATACCTCAACATAGTGACTGTAGTATATATAGTAGCTGTGGTATATACTGTACATTAATGTCAGCAGGGAACTGTACAGCTGGGATACCTCAACATAGTGACTGTAGTATATATAGTAGCTGTGGTATATACTGTACATTAATGTCAGCAGGGAAGTGTACAGCTGGGATACCTCAACATAGTGACTGTAGTATATATAGTAGCTGTGGTATATACTGTACATTAATGTCAGCAGGGAACTGTACAGCTGGGATACCTCAACATAGTGACTGTAGTATATATAGTAGCTGTGGTATATACTGTATGTTAATGTCAGCAGGGAACTGTACAGCTGGGATACCTCAACATAGTGACTGTAGTATATATAGTAGCTGTGGTATATACTGTACATTAATGTCAGCAGGGAACTGTACAGCTGGGATACCTCAACATAGTGACTGTAGTATATATAGTAGCTGTGGTATATACTGTACATTAATGTCAGCAGGGAACTGTACAGCTGGGATACCTCAACATAGTGACTGTAGTATATATAGTAGCTGTGGTACATACTGTACATTAATGTCAGCAGGGAACTGTACAGCTGGGATACCTCAACATAGTGACTGTAGTATATATAGTAGCTGTGGTATATACTGTACATTAATGTCAGCAGGGAACTGTACAGCTGGGATACCTCAACATAGTGACTGTAGTATATATAGTAGCTGTGGTATATACTGTACATTAATGTCAGCAGCATAGTGACTGTAGTATATATAGTAGCTGTGGTACATACTGTACATTAATGTCAGCAGGGAACTGTACAGCTGGGATACCTCAACATAGTGACTGTAGTATATATAGTAGCTGTGGTATATACTGTACATTAATGTCAGCAGGGAACTGTACAGCTGGGATACCTCAACATAGTGACTGTAGTATATATAGTAGCTGTGGTACATACTGTACGTTAATGTCAGCAGGGAACTGTACAGCTGGGATACCTCAACATAGTGACTGTAGTATATATAGTAGCTGTGGTATATACTGTACATTAATGTCAGCAGGGAAGTGTACAGCTGGGATACCTCAACATAGTGACTGTAGTATATATAGTAGCTGTGGTATATACTGTACATTAATGTCAGCAGGGAACTGTACAGCTGGGATACCTCAACATAGTGACTGTAGTATATATAGTAGCTGTGGTATATACTGTACATTAATGTCAGCAGGGAACTGTACAGCTGGGATACCTCAACATAGTGACTGTAGTATATATAGTAGCTGTGGTATATACTGTACGTTAATGTCAGCAGGGAACTGTACAGCTGGGATACCTCAACATAGTGACTGTAGTATATATAGTAGCTGTGGTATATACTGTACATTAATGTCAGCAGGGAAGTGTACAGCTGGGATACCTCAACATAGTGACTGTAGTATATATAGTAGCTGTGGTATATACTGTACGTTAATGTCAGCAGGAAGTGTACAGCTGGGATACCTCAACATAGTGACTGTAGTATATATAGTAGCTGTGGTATATACTGTACATTAATGTCAGCAGGGAAGTGTACAGCTGGGATACCTCAACATAGTGACTGTAGTATATATAGTAGCTGTGGTATATACTGTACGTTAATGTCAGCAGGGAAGTGTACAGCTGGGATACCTCAACATAGTGACTGTAGTATATATAGTAGCTGTGGTATATACTGTACATTAATGTCAGCAGGGAACTGTACAGCTGGGATACCTCAACATAGTGACTGTAGTATATATAGTAGCTGTGGTATATACTGTACATTAATGTCAGCAGGGAACTGTACAGCTGGGATACCTCAACATAGTGACTGTAGTATATATAGTAGCTGTGGTATATACTGTACATTAATGTCAGCAGGGAAGTGTACAGCTGGGATACCTCAACATAGTGACTGTAGTATATATAGTAGCTGTGGTATATACTGTACATTAATGTCAGCAGGGAAGTGTACAGCTGGGATACCTCAACATAGTGACTGTAGTATATATAGTAGCTGTGGTATATACTGTACATTAATGTCAGCAGGGAACTGTACAGCTGGGATACCTCAACATAGTGACTGTAGTATATATAGTAGCTGTGGTATATACTGTACATTAATGTCAGCAGGGAAGTGTACAGCTGGGATACCTCAACATAGTGACTGTAGTATATATAGTAGCTGTGGTATATACTGTACATTAATGTCAGCAGGGAAGTGTACAGCTGGGATACCTCAACATAGTGACTGTAGTATATATAGTAGCTGTGGTATATACTGTACATTAATGTCAGCAGGGAACTGTACAGCTGGGATACCTCAACATAGTGACTGTAGTATATATAGTAGCTGTGGTATATACTGTACGTTAATGTCAGCAGGGAACTGTACAGCTGGGATACCTCAACATAGTGACTGTAGTATATATAGTAGCTGTGGTATATACTGTACGTTAATGTCAGCAGGGAACTGTACAGCTGGGATACCTCAACATAGTGACTGTAGTATATATAGTAGCTGTGGTATATACTGTACGTTAATGTCAGCAGGGAAGTGTACAGCTGGGATACCTCAACATAGTGACTGTAGTATATATAGTAGCTGTGGTATATACTGTACATTAATGTCAGCAGGGAACTGTACAGCTGGGATACCTCAACATAGTGACTGTAGTATATATAGTAGCTGTGGTATATACTGTACATTAATGTCAGCAGGGAACTGTACAGCTGGGATACCTCAACATAGTGACTGTAGTATATATAGTAGCTGTGGTATATACTGTACGTTAATGTCAGCAGGGAACTGTACAGCTGGGATACCTCAACATAGTGACTGTAGTATATATAGTAGCTGTGGTATATACTGTACATTAATGTCAGCAGGGAACTGTACAGCTGGGATACCTCAACATAGTGACTGTAGTATATATAGTAGCTGTGGTATATACTGTACATTAATGTCAGCAGGGAACTGTACAGCTGGGATACCTCAACATAGTGACTGTAGTATATATAGTAGCTGTGGTATATACTGTACGTTAATGTCAGCAGGGAACTGTACAGCTGGGATACCTCAACATAGTGACTGTAGTATATATAGTAGCTGTGGTACATACTGTACATTAATGTCAGCAGCATAGTGACTGTAGTATATATAGTAGCTGTGGTATATACTGTACATTAATGTCAGCAGCATAGTGACTGTAGTATATATAGTAGCTGTGGTATATACTGTACATTAATGTCAGCAGCATAGTGACTGTAGTATATATAGTAGCTGTGGTATATACTGTACATACCGGGGCAAATATACGTCAATATTATAGAAGACATCATTTAGACTCTAAAAGAGGGTTCATTTTTTCTTCTTCTCCAAAGCAGGTACCGGGTTAAAGCCACCGGTGTGATGACATCGGCCAAGAACGAACAGCGTTATCGTTACTCTACTCTAACAGCAAACTAACGCTTCAACCCCACGTCCACCCCATTTAGAAGGCAGGTTCTGTTGGTATGTTTACAGGGCGGCACAGAGACACACAGGGTGATCAATTAATCAGTGATTCAACCCTGATTGGGAATCATTCTACCACTCTAAAGGGAAGGGGGGGTAATGCTAGAGGATAATGTACCATTCCATAAGAATCACCTCAGATATACTGTGTATTCCCCATGTTGATACTAGAGCATACAGTATGTTGGCTTAGCCCGTAGACCACTTGGTCTCAGAGACGATACTTAACAGTACAGTTTGGAGACATGTTTCTGCCCAGAATGGAAACTTCCAGCCTCATGTTTCCGCCCAGAATGGAAACTTCCAGCCTCATGTTTCTGCTTCGAATGGAAACTTCCAGCCTCATATTTCTGCTTCGAATGGAAACTTCCAGCCTCATATTTCTGCCCAGAATGGAAACTTCCAGCCTCATATTTCTGCCCAGAATGGAAACTTCCAGCCTCATATTTCTGCTTCGAATGGAAACTTCCAGCCTCATATTTCTACTAGCAGCAGTGTTTTCTACATCTTGTGTGATCAAACGAGGATCAAGACGACCAAACTTAACAAGGTGGAGGACTGCAACATTCCTACAGGATTCCTCGAATAGAGCTTAGAGGAATTATCATGTGATCGTTCGTATGGACTTCAGAGGCCCTCGTTGACACATATGAACACAGTGATGTAGTGGACATTATGAACACAGTCTACTGTACTGGACATTATGAACACAGTCTACTGTTATGAACACAGTCTACTGTACTGGACATTATGAACACAGTCTACTGTTATGAACACAGTCTACTGTACTGGATATTATGAACACAGTTCAGTGTATTGTATATATCTGAAATGGCACCCTACTTCATTTTAAAGTACACTCCTTTGGAACAGAGCAGTGGACTACAGAAACTAGGGTTTCATTCTGGACCACAGTCACCTGCTGACATCATTACGGAGCATGAGGTAACAGAGCGTCTTGCTGCCATGGTAACCATAGGAAACCAAATCCTCACAAAGACACAGGACAACCCTCCCACTGTGGTTATAGAAGCAACGCAGGTCGTCGTTAAGAGATATGGTGGTAGAGACCTCTTCCCAGACCTCTAGTTATCTTGTGAGCAGGGCATCATTAAGAGATATGGAGGTAGAGACCTCTTCCCAGACCTCTTGTTATCTTGTGAGCAGGGCATCATTAAGAGATATGGAGGTAGAGACCTCTTCCCAGACCTCTTGTTCTCTTGTGAGCAGGGCATCATTAAGAGATATGGAGGTAGAGACCTCTTCCCAGACCTCTTGTTATCTTGTGAACAGGTCATCATTAAGAGATATGGAGGTAGAGACCTCTTCCCAGACCTCTTGTTCTCTTGTGAGCAGGGCATCATTAAGAGATATGGAGGTAGAGACCTCTTGTTGTCTTGTGAGCAGGTCATCATTAAGAGATATGAAGGTAGAGACCTCTTCCCAGACCTCTTGTTATCTTGTGAGCAGGGCATCATTAAGAGATATGGAGGTAGAGACCTCTTCCCAGACCTCTTGTTATCTTGTGAACAGGTCATCATTAAGATATATGAAGGTAGAGACCTCTTGTTCTCTTGTGGGTAATTTCAGCATAATGATGCTAAAATCAAAAATGTAAAATATTGGTAGCCCGAGACTGATGAAGGATGTTTTTCTTCTGCAAGAGCAGAATGTTCTGTACCCACTTATGATAAATACCTTGTCAGACTACTGGAGTCTTGTAGAGAAAAGGTCCCACGTCTTTCCATCTAGCTACCACACACACACACACACACACACACACACACACACACACACACACACACACACACACACACACACACACACACACACACACACACACACACACACACACACACACACACACACACACACACACACACACACACACACACACACACACACAGAGAGTGTGTGTTGTGGCCTCAAACCGCTCTCTCTCTCTCTCTGCTGAGAAGCAGGCTAGAAGTAGTAGTAACAGCAATGAAATACTGTCTTTACTAAGGGCGTGTCTAAAGAGAAATCATGTAGTTGTGAACATTCATCTGTACCTGACTTCGGTGACAATCAGATCTGGCTTTAGGCAGGATGTGTTCTCAGTTACTATGACGATGTCAGCTCATAAAGGGGAACAATATAGTGTAAATGGTACATCGCTCTTCTCAATTAAAAGTCAGTTAAGAACAAATTCTTATTTTCAATGACAGCCTAGGAACAGTGGGTTAACTGCCTTGTTCAGGGGGCAGAACGCCAGATTTTTTTTAACCTTGTCAGCTCAGGGATTCGCTCTAGCAACCTTTCGGTTACTAGTCCAACACTCTAATCACTAGGCTACCTGCCGCCCCTCCACTCTAACCACTAGACTACCTGCCGCCCCTCCACTCTAACCACTAGGCTACCTGCCGCCCCTCCACTCTAACCACTAGGCTACCCTGCCGCCCCTCCACTCTAACCACTAGGCTACCTGCCGCCCCTCCACTCTAACCACTAGGCTACGCTGCCGCCCCTCCACTCTAACCACTAGGCTACCTGCCGCCCCTCCACTCTAACCACTAGGCTACCTGCCGCCCCTCCACTCTAACCACTAGGCTACGCTGCTGCCCCTCCACTCTAACCACTAGTCTACCCTGCCGCCCCTCCACTCTAACCACTAGACTACCTGCCGCCCCTCCACTCTAACCACTAGGCTACCTGCCGCCCCTCCACTCTAAACACTAGGCTACCTACCGCCCCTTCACTCTAACCACTAGGCTACCTGCCGCCCCTCCACTCTAATCACTAGGCTACCTGCCGCCCCTCCACTCTAACCACTAGTCTACCTGCCGCCCCTCCACTCTAACCACTAGGCTACCTGCCGCCCCTCCACTCTAACCACTAGTCTACCTGCCGCCCCTCCACTCTAACCACTAGGCTACCTGCCGCCCCTCCACTCTAACCACTACCTGCCGCCCCTCCACTCTAACCACTAGGCTACCTGCCGCCCCTCCACTCTAACCACTAGGCTACCTGCCGCCCCTCCACTCTAACCACTACCTGCCGCCCCGAAAGCACAAGCAATACGAGCACATGATATTGCACCACGATGGCACTTTGTCTGACATCATTTAATATAGTGATT